>NC_069500.1:889981656-890216656 GCF_027579735.1 Bombina bombina
ACCCAAATGTTGAAACACTTGAAAGTGATGCAACATAGCTGTAAAAAGCTGACTACAAAATATCACCTGAGCATCTCTATGTAAAAAAGAAAGATATTTTACCTCAAAAATTCCTCAGTAGCCACATCCCATTGTAAAGGACATCTAAGCAGCAAATCAGTACAGGGAGTGCAGAATTATTAGGCAAATGAGTATTTTGACCACATCATCCTCTTTATGCATGTTGTCTTACTCCAAGCTGTATAGGCTCGAAAGCCTACTACCAATTAAGCATATTAGGTGATGTGCATCTCTGTAATGAGAAGGGGTGTGGTCTAATGACATCAACACCCTATATCAGGTATGCATAATTATTAGGCAACTTCCTTTCCTTTGGCAAAATGGGTCAAAAGAAGGACTTGACAGGCTCAGAAAAGTAAAAAATAGTGAGATATCAGAGGGAAGCAGCACTCTTAAAATTGCAAAACTTCTGAAGCGTGATCATCGAACAATCAAGCGTTTCATTCAAAATAGTCAACAGGGTCGCAAGAAGCGTGTGGAAAAACCAAGGAGCAAAATAACTGCCCATGAACTGAGAAAAGTCAAGCGTGCAGCTGCCAAGATGCCACTTGCCACCAGTTTGGCCATATTTCAGAGCTGCAACATCACTGGAGTGCCCAAAAGCACAAGGTGTGCAATACTCAGAGACATGGCCAAGGTAAGAAAGGCTGAAAGACGACCACCACTGAACAAGACACACAAGCTGAAACGTCAAGACTGGGCCAAGAAATATCTCAAGACTGATTTTTCTAAGGTTTTATGGACTGATGAAATGAGAGTGAGTCTTGATGGGCCAGATGGATGGGCCCGTGGCTGGATTGGTAAAGGGCAGAGAGCTCCAGTCCGACTCAGAAGCCAGCAAGGTGGAGTACTGGTTTGGGCTGGTATCATCAAAGATGAGCTTGTGGGGCCTTTTCGGGTTGAGGATGGAGTCAAGCTCAACTCCCAGTCCTACTACCAGTTTCTGGAAGACACCTTCTTCAAGCAGTGGTACAGGAAGAAGTCTGCATCCTTCAAGAAAAACATGATTTTCATGCAGGACAATGCTCCATCACACGCGTCCAAGTACTCCACAGCGTGGCTGGCAAGAAAGGGTATAAAAGAAGAAAATCTAATGACATGGCCTCCTTGTTCACCTGATCTGAACCCCATTGAGAACCTGTGGTCCATCATCAAATGTGAGATTTACAAGGAGGGTAAACAGTACACCTCTCTGAACAGTGTCTGGGAGGCTGTGGTTGCTGCTGCACGCAATGTTGATGGTGAACAGATCAAAACACTGACAGAATCCATGGATGGCAGGCTTTTGAGTGTCCTTGCAAAGAAAGGTGGCTATATTGGTCACTGATTTGTTTTCGTTTTGTTTTTGAATGTCAAAAATGTTATATTGGTTTCACTGGTAAAAATAAATAATTGAAATGGGTATATATTTGTTTTTTGCTAAGTTGCCTAATAATTAAGCACAGTAATAGTCACCTGCACACACACATATCCCCCTAAAATAGCTATAACTAAAAACAAACTAAAAACTACTTCCAAAACTATTCAGCTTTGATATTAATGAGTTTTTTGGGTTCATTGAGAACATGGTTGTTGTTCAATAATAAAATTAATCCTCAAAAATACAACTTGCCTAATAATTCTGCACTCCCTGTATGTCTGTCCCGGGACAGCTAAGGGAGTGAGCTTTTGTGCACACTCATCTTATTTCCCTATTCAGTTTAAAGAAGTTTTCTATGAAATCTCATGAGAGTTAAGTGAAATCTCATGAGATCACAGTAAAAGAGTTCATGACCTCAGCACTGCTGATTGGCTGCAGTTCATTTCTTCATATTTTTTTTTACCTGCAGCTGAGCAACAGCTGAAGTGTATTTTTTTACACAGAACTTACTCTGCTGAGCTGAGGAAATTGTGAGGTAAAATATCTTCCTTTTTTACATAGAGATGCTCAGGTGATATTTTCCTGTCAGCTTTTCACAGTTATACATCATCAGTTTCAAGTGATTTAGCATATGAGTATTATGTCCCTTTTAAGTATATAAGAAAGTAAGGATAATAAACATAAACCCTAACGAAGTGGAATCAGTGAACAACACCAACTGTGGTAAAGGACAGCAATACACAGCTATGCCATATGTAATATATTTTAAAGGGACAGTCAAGTCCAAAAAAAACTTTCATGTTTCAAATAGGGCATGTAATTATTTATTTTTTTTAATTTTATTTATAATATAAGCAGAAAAATTAAATACATTCCAAAAATCCAGACAAGAACAGAAATCAAAACAACGTATATGTTTGTTATCATTTCTTAGGCAATCATTTCTTGCCTTTTGACTTCCATCTGCTATTTTATCATTTTATATAACCAAAAACCCCAATTGTCTCGATTACTTACTAAGTAATATAAAACAATCCAATTAGACATTCAATAAACGAGACCAACTGAGTCAAACTAAAATAATTCTAACCAAAACCCATAAGAAAAAAAAAAAAAAAACCACACCAGGGAAAGGGAACAAGGGAAGGGGAGATTTCCCTCTCCCTCCTACTCCACCTCTACTACCAAATGTTTAGTTGTACCAGTTCTGAATTTCTAAAGGGGAAAATCATATGCTCTATTTCATTGTCTGAGAAGATTTTAATGAAGACTGATTATTTCTTAAAAAATATTTTAATATCCTTCTCACTATTTATATTAGTATCTCTTTGCTCTAACATGCATTGTTTTTTGAGGCAATTTTTGAACTCTAATATTGTGGGAGCCCTATGGCTTTTCCAGCATTTGATAATTAGATACCTGGCTGCCAATATTGAGAGTACTACTAGTTTTTCTTGAGGGTGTTGTTCTTCGCTTTGTTTTATGCAAAAGATGACTTGTGTGAGTGTAGGACCCAGAGGGGAGGCCTTCAATGTATTACTAAACCAATATTCAAGTTTATGCCAAAATTGTCCGATTTTCGGGCAGCTCCAAAACATATGTTTTAAATCAGCTGCTTCTAAAGAGCACTTTGGGCATTTATCAAAGTTGCCATTGTGCAATTTGTATCCCTTCTGTGGCGTAAAATATGCTCTCTGCAGTAACTTTGTATGAGCTTCTCTCCAGGTTGCTGAGAGTGTTACCTGGGATACTTTTCTTATGGATTTTTGAAGAAATTTTGTGTCTATCCTACATGGAGCAATTAGCCTGTTCCACTCTGCTGTTAATTGATCTAGGAAAGAGGCTCCCTTAATGTTATTTAAGGATATATAGCAAAAAGTTATAGACATGTGACCACTCTCTTTATTAAAGCCAGCCAGCTTTCCATCTTACCCATGTCCCAGTTCCAACCTGTCTTTCTAACCAACTCTGAAATAAAATGCCGTAATTGAAGATATGCAAAAAATTTGTTGTTTTCTAGCTTAAACTCATTTTTTAATTCCTCAAATGTTTTTACACACTGTGTATCTTTATTAATGAGTTGCTGAACCCTCTTCAGGTCCTTAGTGTGCCATTTATCAAAAATTGCCAACTCAAGACCCGGAGGCAAATCGGGACTCCCCTTGATGGGCAAATATTGTGAAACATTACAATTAATTTTCAAGAGATTCCCGATCTTCCACCATGCTCTAATAGGATTTGAAATCGCTTTAAGCTTTTTAATTTCTGGTGGCAATGCTTTGGGCTCACAATGCGCTAATCCTATGGGAAGAAATGGGTGACAAATTTTTTCATCTAGTAAATTGTTGGTCACATAATTTTTAATATGGAACCAATCTGTCACTGTACGTGCTAGAAAGACTAAGTTATATAACCTAATATCCGGGAGGGCGAGCCCTCCAAATTCTTTCCCTACAGAGAGCTTAGGTATTGATACTCTAGATCTTTTCCCTTGCCAAATAAAATTTCTGACGGCTGAGTTAAGTGATCTAATATCTTTTTCAAACAGAAGTATTGGAGTATTCTGTATAACATATAAGAGTTTTGGCAGAAGAACCATTTTGTACAACGCTATTCTCCCAGAAAGTGAAATGGGTAAATTCTGCTACATTTTTAATCTTTCTAATATAGTTGACAAATTTGGTGTCACATTTAGTTTATAGAGATCTGATGGATTAACTGGGATAATAATTCCTAAATATTTGAATGAATCTTTCACCTCCTTAAAAGGACATTCCCATAATGAGTCTTTTTTTTTTCCTCTTTAGCCATAATATCTCCGATTTGGAAGCATTTATTTTGTATCCGGAGAAGGACCCAAACCTATCTATTATACTAAGAAGTTTAGGAATGTTTATTTGTGTATTTGATAAATAAAGAAGTACATCGTCCGCATAACGCAATTGGAGAGAGTGCCTGACTTTCATTGCCAGTGAATCTATGGCTATATCAAAAAGAAGAGGAGATGGGGGCAACCCTGCCGCGTACCCCTCCGAATTTCAATTTCTGATGACAAAGAATTATTGATTATTAGTTTTGTAGAGGGGTTTTTGTATAAATTTTCTATAAACCGAGGAAAATTATCTGTAAATTTAAATTTTTCAAGAGATGTAAATATGTGGTTAAAATAAACCGAATCAAAAGCCTTTTCGGCGTCAATTGCGACTATTGCCAGATCTGAGTCACCCCCTATCTCCTCCCCCATATCTGACTTCAAGGAAAGATATTCTGTTATTGTTAATACTTCTCTAATTTTGGAGGCAGAATTACGATGCTTAAGAAACCCTGCTTGGTCTTTGTGGATAATATGATTAAGACAGTTTTGTATTCTATTTGCTAAAATTGAAGCTAAAATTTTATATTCTGTATTTAAGAGAGCTATAGGCCGATAGGACTCTTTGGGTTGGGTCTTTCCCCCCTTTAAGCAATAATGTTGTGTATGAGGTTGTAAAACTAGGTGGAATAGTTTTGCCATTGATATAGAAATCATTATATTGATTGCACAGATAAGGGCTTATGTCTGGAGCAAGAATCTTATATAGTTCGTTAGGAAGCCCATCTGGGCCTGCCGCTTTATTCAATGACAGTTCAGAAATCGTTTTTCTAATTTCTTCCTCTGTGATCGGATTATTTAACTTAATGTTTAATTCCTCTGGAACTTCCGGACATTTAAGCTCTTTCCAGAACTCTCTAGACTGCTTTAAATCAGCAGTTCTTGAGGAGTAAAGATCTTTGTAGTATTTTGTAAAGATCTCTGATATGTGCTCGGGTTTTGTCAGCATATGCCCTTCCTGTTGTATTTTATCAATCATTGAGGGCTTTTTTTCCCCTTTAACCAGTCTGGCTAGTAATTTGCCCGATTTATTAACAAACCGGTACATTTTTGCCTGAAATCTGAGATCTTTTTGAGTTTCTATAAGTAATGCTAAATCATCCCTTTCTTTTTTAGCTTTAGTGTATTTGGCCCAGTAAAAGGATGTCTTATGGAGAAGATAACTGTTATATGAATTTATGAGAAAATTAGTAGCTTCCTTCTCCCTGTTCTTCAATTTTTTAGATAATTTTGCAGCATATGCTGTTATTTCTCCTCTAATAACTGCCTTTGCAGCACCCCAAAATATTTCTGTCCTATCAGTGTAATCTGAGTTAAATTGAACGTATTCTGTAAATTTATCACTCAAATGTTTTTTAAATTTAAAATCATTTGCCAAGTAGTAAGGAAACCTGAATCTCGTTGTTACTTTCTCCAACATTGGTGTGTCCGGTCCACGGCGTCATCCATTACTTGTGGGATATTCTCCTCCCCCACAGGGAAAGGCAAGGAGAGCACACAGCAAGAGCTGTCCATATAGTCCCTCCCAGGCTCCGCCCCCCCAGTCATTCTCCTTGCCGCTCTGAACAAGTAGCATCTTCTCGGGGATGGTGAGGAGTTTGTGGTGTTTAGTTGTAGTTTTTTATTCTTCTATCAAGAGTTTGTTATTTTAAAATAGTGCTGGTATGTACTATTTACTCTGAAACAGAAAGAGATGAAGAGTTCTGTTTAAAAGAGGTGTATGATTTTAGCAGCAGTAACTAAAATCAATTGCTGTTCCCACACAGGACTGTTGAGATGAGAGAACTTCAGTTGGGGGGAACAGTTTGCAGACTTTTCTGCTCAAGGTATGACTAGACATTTTTCTAACAAGACTGTGTAATGCTGGAAGGCTGTAATTTTTCCCTCATGGGGATCGGTAAGCCATTTTCTTAGTCAAAAATCAAACAGAATAAAGGGCTTATTATGGGCTATAAACTGGTAGACACTTTTAGGGGCTAAATCGATTGCTTTATTTAAGTATTATATGCAGTTTGAAGTTGAATTTCACACTTTTATAACATTGGGGAACGTTTTTAGCGCCAGGCACTTGTTAAGACACCTTCCCAGTCAGGAAGGGCCTTTCTCTGTAGTAGGCAGAGCCTCATTTTCGCGCCATTATTGCGCAGTTACTTTTGAGTACAGTACATGCAGCTGCATGTGTGAGGGTCTGGAATCCACTAAAAACGTTCCTAGAAGGCTTCATTTGGTATCTTATACCCCCCTGGGATTGGTGAAGTCGCAGCAAAGGCTGTGGCTGGGACTGTAAGGGGGTTAAAATTGTAAACGGCTCCGGTTTCAACATTTTAAGGGTTAACAGCTTGAAAATTGGGGTGCAATACTTTGAATGTATTAAGACACTGTGGTGAAAATTTGGTAAAGATTGGATAATTCCTTCATAGTTTTTCACATATTCAGTAATAAAGTGTGCCCTGTTTAACATTTAAAGAGACAGTAACGGTTTTGTTTTAAAACGGTTTTTGTGCTTTATTAACCAGTTTAAGCCTGTTTAACATGTCTGTACCTTCAGATAGATCATGTTCTGTATGTATGGTAGCCAATGTGGTTCCCCCTTCAAATATGTGTGATAATTGTGCCATAGCGTCCAAACAAAGTAAGGACAGTACTGTCACAAATTGTAAAGTTGCCCAGGATGATTCCTCAGATGAAGGATGTAGACATAGTTCTACATCATCTCCTTCTGTGTCTATACCAGTTATGCCCGCGCAGGCGACCCCTAGTACTTCTAGCGCGCCAATGCTTGTTACTATGCAGCGATTGACGGCAGTAATGGATAACTCCATAGCTAATATTTTATCCAAAATGCCAGCATTTCAGAGAAAGCGCGATTGCTCTGTTTTAAACACTGTAGAGCAGGAGGGCGCTGATGATAATTTTTCTGTCATACCCTCACACCAATCTGAAGTGGCAGTGAGGGAGGGTTTGTCAGATGGGGAAATTTCTGATAGGAAGAATTTCTCAGCAGGCAGAACCTGATGTTGTGACATTTAAATTTAAATTAGAGCATCTCCGCGCATTACTTAAGGAGGTGCTATCTACTCTGGATGATTGTGACAATCTGGTCATCCCAGAAAAATTGTGCAAGATGGACAAGTTCCTTGAGGTCCCGGTGCACCCTGATGTTTTTCCGATACCTAAACGGGTGGCGGACATAGTTTATAAGGAGTGGGAGAAGCCAGGCATACCTTTTGTCCCTCCTCCTATATTTAAGAAATTGTTCCCTATGGTCGACCCCAGGAAGGACACATGGCAAACAGTCCCTAAGGTCGAGGGGGCGGTTTCTACTCTGGCCAAGCGCACGGCCATTCCTATTGAGGACAATTGTGCTTTCAAAGATCCTATGGATAAAAAATTGGAGGGTTTGCTTAAAAAAATTTTGTACAGCAAGGTTAACTCCTTCAACCTATTTCGTGCATTATTCCTGTCACTACAGCGGCGTGGTTCTGGTTCGAGGAACTGGAAAAGTCGCTCAGTAGGGAGACTCCGTATGAGGAAGTCATGGACAGAATTCACGCACTTAAGTTAGCTAATTCCTTTATTTTGGACGCCGTTTTGCAGTTAGCGAGGTTAGCGGCTAAAAATTCAGGGTTTACAATTGTGGCGCGCAGAGCGCTCTGGCTAAAGTCTTGGTCGGCGGATGTATCTTCCAAGACAAAATTGCTTAATATCCCTTTCAAGGGTAAGACCCTTTTTGGGCCAGAATTGAAAGAGATTATTTCAGACATCTCTGGGGGAAAGGGCCATGCCCTCCCACAAGATAAACCTTTCAAGGCTAAGAATAAGTCCAATTTTCGTTCCTTTTGCAATTTCAGGAACGGACCGGCTTCCAACTCGGCAGCCTCTAGACAAGAGGGTAACGCTTCCCAGACTAAACCAGCTTGGAAATGCAAGGCTGGAACAAGGGTAAACAGGCCAAGAAGCCTGCTGCTGCTACCAAAACAGCATGAAGGGGTAGCCCCTGATCCGGGACCGGATCTTGTAGGGGGCAGACTCTCTCTCTTTGCTCAGGCTTGGGCAAGAGATGTTTAGATCCCTGGGCACTAGAAATAGTCTCTCAGGGTTTTCTTCTGGAATTCAAGGAACTACCGTCAAGGGGAAGGTTCCACATGTCTCACTTATCTTCAAACCAAATAAAGAGACAGGCATTCTTACATTGTGTAGAAGACCTGTTAAAGATGGGAGTGATACACCCAGTTCCAACTGTGGAAAAAGGTCAGGGGTTTTACTCAAATCTGTTTGTAGTTCCCAAAAAAGAGGGAACTTTCAGACCAATTCTGGATTTCAAAATTCTAAACAAATTTCTCAGAGTTCCATCGTTCAAAATGGAAACCATTCGAACAATTTTACCTACAATCCAGGAGGGTCAATTTATGACTACCGTGGATTTAAAGGATGCGTATCTACATATTCCTATCCACAAAGATCATCCAAGGATTTTCACAAAGGTGCTAGGGTCCCTTCTAGCGGTTCTAAGACCAAGGGGTATTGCAGTGGCACCTTATCTGGACGACATTCTAATCCAAACGTCGTCTCGTTCCAAAGCAAAGGCTCATACAGACATTGTTCTAGCCTTTCTCAGATCTCACGGGGGGAAGGTGAACGTAGAAAAGAGTTCCCTGTCTCCGTCGACAAGAGTTCCCTTCTTGGGAACGATAATAGATTCTTTAAAAATGAAGATCTTCCTGACAAAGGTCAGAAAGTCAAAGCTCTAAACGCTTGTCAAGTTCTTCACTCTATTCTGCAGCCTTCCATAGCTCAGTGCATGGAAGTAGTAGGGTTGATGGTTGCAGCAATGGACATACTTCCTTTTGCTCGAATTCATCTAAGACCATTACAACTGTGCATGCTCAAACAGTGGAATGGGGACTATACAGACTTGTCTCCAAAGATTCAAGTAGACCAGATGACCAGAGACTCACTCCGTTGGTGGTTGTCACAGGATCACCTGTCTCAGGGACTGAGTTTCCGCAGATGAGAGTGGGTCATTGTCACGACCGACGCCAGTCTATTAGGCTGGGGCGCGGTCTGGGATTCCCTGAAAGCTCAGGGTCTATGGTCTCGGGAAGAGTCTCTTCTCCCGATAAACTTCCTGGAACTGAGAGCGATATTCAATGCTCTCCGGGCTTGGCCTCAACTAGCGAAGGCCGGATTCATAAGATTCCAGTCAGACAACATGACGACTGTAGCTTACATCAACCATCAGGGAGGATCACTCCTGCCATCTATCTGCAATTCACATCCCAGGAGTAGACAACTGGGAGGCGGATTATCTGAGTCGTCAGACTTTCCATCCGGGGGAGTGGGAACTCCACCCGGAGGTTTTTGCCCAGTTGACTCAATTATGGGGCATTCCAGACATGGATCTGATAGCGTCTCGTCAGAACTTCAAGGTTCCTTGCTACGGGTCCAGATCCAGGGATCCCAAGGCGACTCTAGTGGATGCATTAGCGACGCCTTGGTCGTTCAACCTAGCTTATGCGTTTCCACCGTTCCCTCTCCTTCCCAGGCTTGTAGCCAGGATCAAACAGGAGAAGGCCTCTGTGATTCTGATAGCTCCTGCGTGGCCACGCAGGACTTGGTATTCAGACCTGGTGAATATGTCATCGGCTCCACCAGGGAAGCTACCTTTGAGACAGGATCTTCTAGTACAAGGTCTATTCGAACATCCAAATCTAGTTTCTCTCCAGCTGACTGCTTGGAAATTGAACGCTTGATTTTATCCAAGCTCGGGTTTTCAGATTCAGTGATAGATACTCTGGTCCAAGCCAGAAAACCTGTGACTAGAAGGATTTACCATAAAATATGGAAAAGATATATCTGTTGGTGTGAATCCAAGGGATTCTCATGGATTAAAATTCCCGGGATCCTCTCCTTTCTCCAAGAAGGTTTGGATAAGGGATTGTCAGCGAGTTCTCTAAAGGGACAGATTTCTGATTTATCTGTCTTGTTACACAAACGACTGGCAGCTGTGCCAGATGTACAAGCTTTTGTACAGGCTTTGGTCAGAATCAAGCCTGTTTACAGACCTTTGACTCCTTCCTGGAGTCTAAATTTAGTTTTTTCAGTTCTTCAAGGGGTTCCATTTGAATCCTTACATTCCATAGATATCAAGTTACTATCTTGGAAAGTTCTGTTTTTTGGTTGCTATTTCTTCTGCTAGAAGAGTTTCTGAATTATCTGCTTTGCAGTGTGATCCACCCTATCTGGTGTTCCATTCAGATAAGGTTGTTTTGCGTACCAAGCCTGGTTTTCTTCCAAAAGTTGTTTCCAACAAGAATATTAACCAGGAAATAGTTGTCCCTTCTTTGTGTCCGAACCCAGTTTCAAAGAAGGAACGTTTGTTACACAATTTAGATGTAGTCCATGCTTTAAAGTTTTATTTAGAAGTAACAAAGGATTTCAGACAAACTTCTTCTTTGTTTGTCGTTTATTCTGGTAAGAGGAGAGGACAAAAAGCTACTGCTACCTCTCTTTCTTTCTTTCTGGCTGAAAAGCATTATCCGATTGGCTTATGAGACTGCCGGACGGCAGCCTCCTGAACGAATCACAGCTCACTCTACTAGGGCTGTGGCTTCCACATGGGCCTTCAAGAACGAGGCTTCTGTTGATCAGATATGTAAGGCAGCGACTTTGTCGTCTCTGTACACTTTTGCCAAATTCTACAAATTTGATACTCCTTGCTTCTTCGGAGGCTATTTTTGGGAGAAAGGTTTTGCAAGCCGTGGTGCCTTCCGTTTAGGTAACCTGATTTGCTCCCTCCCTTCATCCGTGTCCTAAAGCTTTGGTATTGGTTCCCACAAGTAATGGATGACGCCGTGGACCGGACACACCAATGTTGGAGAAAACAGAATTTATGCTTACCTGATAAATTACTTTCTCCAACGGTGTGTCCGGTCCACGGCCCGCCCTGGTTTTTTAATCAGTTTTGAAAAATGTCTTTCTCTATACACTACAGTCACCACGGCACCCTATAGTTTCTCCTTTTTTCTCCTAACCGTCGGTCGAATGACTGGGGGGGCGGAGCCTGGGAGGGACTATATGGACAGCTCTTGCTGTGTGCTCTCCTTGCCTTTCCCTGTGGGGGAGGAGAATATCCCACAAGTAATGGATGACGCCGTGGACCGGACACACCGTTGGAGAAAGTAATTTATCAGGTAAGCATAAATTCTGTTTTTTTTTAATTGTTTAATTGTATCTCAAGGGTAATAGGAGCGTGATCAGAGATAGCTATTGATGTAATTCCTGCTTTAGTATTATAAAAACAGAGTCTCTCATCTATTAAGAATAAATCTATTCTAGATAATGTTTTAAATGCTCTAGAGATACAGGTATAATCTCGTTCATCTGGGTTTTGGGCCCGCCAAATATCTTTGACCGATAAGTTTTGGAAACGTTTCTTAAATATTTTTGTTTCTAGGTTATCCTTTTTAGATTTTACTTTTTTGTTATTACTTCTCAGTCTATCTAATGGGGATTGTGGGGACATATTAAAGTCCCCTCCTAAGATCAGGTAACCTTCTGACAGAGAAAGTGCCAGGGATTGTATTTGATTCCAAAACTCATGGTCAAGTTCATTAGGTGCATATATGTTAAATAATGTATAAATTTGCTTGACAATCCGAATTTTCAATATCAAAAATCTCCCCTCTGGGTCACTCCTTACCTGCATTATATCATAATCTACCCTTTTACCTAGTAGTATTGCTACCCCTCTTTTCCTTCTGATACTGGGTGAAGCAACTACCTCTTTTATCCAAGAACCTTTCAGTTTCATCGTTTCTTCAATATTTAAATGAGTTTCTTGCAGAAACATTATATCTGCTTGAAGCTTACGCATATGAGAGACTATGGCTTTCCTCTTTATAGGGGTTGAGATACCTCCAATGTTCCACGATATCATTTTTAACTTATCTTGTGACTTTGTCATCTTAGCTAAGAAATTTAATCAATTTTACAACAACGCATGGAGGGAGAGGAAGGAAGAGAGAGAGAGAGGAAAAAAAAAAGAAAAAAAGAAAAAGAAAAACCACACAGGGAAAAAAGTGAATTATCTCAATTGAGTGGCTAGAGAGGGGGACTGACCCCCCCCCCTTTCTCCCTAATCTGAAGGGAACTCCATTCTATTATTACATCCATAATATTTTTTTTCTTCTCTTTTACTATACCCATCCTTACAAAGTGATAGAAAACAACCAAGAGGAAGAAAGAAGACTCCTATATATTTTCTTTATCTGAGAGGTCCTTACAAAAAGAGCACCTAACCTGGAGAGTCTAATTCAGAGAAGAAGTTCTCAGCATCTTTTGCGTTCTCAAAGAAATGTTTATTATCACCAATGCAGACTTTAAGTTTAGATGGATATATTAACATTGCTCTATAACCTTTTTGAATGAGTTTTGTGCAAGTAGGTGCTAATTCTCTCCTTTTTGTTGAAGTTTCCACTGAGAAATCCTGGAACATGAAAATCTTAACTCCATCTATGCTGATAGGTTGCTTCTTCCTATATTGTTGCAATATTCTGATTTTGTCTAAATAATTAAAAAATCGTACTATAACTGGCCTAGGTCTATTATTTTTGTTATTATCGGCCGGTGGGGGGCCAATTCTATGAGCCCTTTCAATTATTATCTGTGTGTCTGATAATTCAAGAAGTTGACCTAGAGTTTCTGTTATAAATTGAGATAAATTTTCATATTTTTTCCCATCAGATATACCGATTATCCTGATATTGTTCCTTCGGGCCCTGTTCTCGAGGTCTTCAATTTTTTTTTTTTTTTTTTTTTGAAGTTTGAAAATCATAAGAGTTAATTTCAAAATGTTTTATTCAGTTTTCAATTTTACATCAAAAGTATTGTTACAGACAATAATTGACATTTCTACAACTCCATAATTCAGCAAGATTCAGCATATCATGTCATAGATATTTCACATAATACCTCCTCCGAGGTATTTATCGTACAGAGACTACCAGCATAAAGCAACGTTATAAATCCTGTTTACCATACATCTATATATACCTATCGTCCTCTGGACATAGCGTCCCACTCCTAGGGCGGCGGGGGCCGAGCAAGTCGTGTTTGTGCATACCAGTTTTTTGTTGATTCCCAATAAAATTTTATATCTAAGAAAAACTCCTTTTTCTGAGCTTTATAATAACCATATTCCTCCAGCTGCAATGTGTCCTCAACGTGTTTTAACCATTCCCCCACTGTGGGTGGCACTGGATTCTTCCATTTGCTAGCTAGTAATGACCTCACCGAGTTCAGGGAGAACTGTAACACCCTTTGCCTATATTGGCACATAGTTTTGGGAAGGGCATTTAGTAGAGCTATCTCAGTGGTTAGTTTAAAAGAATCACCTGCTAAGTGTTGCAGAAATAGTTCTATCTCTTGCCATAAGGGTTTTATTAAGGGGCAGTTCCACCACATGTGTGACATAGTGCCTCTTTGCCCACATCCTCTCCAGCACATATCGGATGAGGTTGGGTATATACTTTTTAGGCGTGAGGGTGTCAGATACCATCTAGATAGTATCTTGTAGTTAGTTTCTAGTATTCTTGTGGATGTGGAGGACTTCTTGACTAGGGAGTAAATCCTGTTCCACTCTTTGTCATTCATTTCAATGTTTAGCTCCTGCTGCCATTTATTTACATATGATGGTCTCGTCGCCCTACCGTCTGTCAACAGTATTGATTTCGCCAGTGTTAATGTATGTCTAAGAGGGTCTGGGGAAGAACATATTTTCTCAAAACGTGTTAATGGTCTAGTCCAATCAGCTTTGTATTTGGATGTGTCTACTAGATGTTGTAGTTGCCTGTACTTTAACCAGCTTGAAAAGGCTCCGTTTAGGACATCGCCCAATTCCTGCCTTCCCTTTACCCTTTGTCCGTCCAAAATGGAATGGATAGGTACAGTGTATCCAATTTCTCTAGGAATCCTATTTACTAAACCAAATTCCATACCCCCAAAAAACTCAGCATTCGGAGAAACCGGAGACAATGGAGACCTCAGTGTAGATATGTGTGGCTGTGACTTAAGAATCTCGTCCCAAACTGTAAACACCGAAATATATATTTCATAGATACTAGTTGCTTTTGGTCTATTCTGTTTCGGTATCCAACATAAGGCTCCTACCTGCGGGGTCTTCAGAATGTGCGAGTCAATCGTTACCCAGGCTTTCGTGTGAGCATTCCTATGCCAATCTAGTATTCTTTGGACTCTAGTGGCTTTATAGTATGTCTTTAGGCAGGGAAGCCCAACCCCCCCACTATCGCTATGTCTATACAGAGTGTTTCTATCAATTTGAGGTTTCATTGTCCCCCATACATATTTATTTATCAATGCTTGTAGATTGTTTAAGAAACCGGTGGGGAGTATAATTGGGAGGGCTTGTAAAGTATAAAGGATTCGTGGTAGGGTCGTCATCTTTAAGGTTTGTATCCTGCCCCACCATGAAAAGGGCTTCGTTGCCCAGACTTTCAAGTCTGTCTGTATATTCTTATAAAGTGTCTTATAATTAAGGTTAAATAGCAGTTTACGGCTAGGGGATAATCTAATACCTAAGTATTTGATGGCATTCGTTTGGAGTTGGTATGGGCAGTTTGCCATTACTGATCGTAGCTCTGCTTTAGTCAAATTTACATTTAATACTTCAGATTTTTGGTGGTTAATTGAAAAGTATGACAGTCTGCCGAACTCTCTAAATTCATCCGTCACGGCAGGTAAAGAAGTGGACGGGGATGAGAGAGAAAGCAAGACATCGTCTGCGTATAGCGAGACTTTGTATTCATTTTGTCCCATTGGGATACCCCTTATATTCTCATTTTGTCGTATACGGGCAGCTAAGGTTTCAATCCCCAACACAAATAGGAGGGGGGACAGAGGGCACCCCTGTCTAGTACCGTTCCCTATCTGAAAGGCGTCTGACAGTACGCCATTCAGTTTGATTTTCGCAGTTGGTTTAACATACAGTGTTTGTATTCTCTTTATAGCTAGCTTTCCAAAACCAAATTTCTGTAAAGTGGCAAATAGAAAAGACCAGTTAAGGCGGTCAAAGGCCTTTTCGGCGTCTGACGCTAGCAAGACAGAACCAATACCGTTTATTTTGGCGTATTCTATCAATTGAATAGCTCTGATTGTATTGTCCCTGGCCTCTCTGCCCGGGACAAAACCCACTTGATCTGAGTGGATCAACGATGGAAGCAGAGGGCTAATCCTGGCTGCTAAAATTTTTGCATATATCTTAAGATCTGTATTCAATAGCGATATCGGTCTGTATTTAGAGGGGGGTGTCTGATAGATTTTCGGATTTAGGGATTACTGCAATATGTGCTTCCTTTGTTGTATTAGTAAATTGTTCCTTTCCATCTAGTGCTTGAAAAAGTTTTAATAAGTGGGGTACTAGCTGTTCACTAAAAGTTTTATAATATTTATTTGTCAGGCCGTCTGGACCTGGGCTTTTACCTGACGGTAGTGAGTTTATGGCTTTAAAAATCTCCTGAGGTGTTATTGGCTCCTCTAACCCCAATTTCTGCTGGGTATCCAATTTCGGGAGGTCTAGAGTCTCTAAATAATTTTCAATCTCTGTCAAACTTGGGGAAGGTGTGGTTCTATCCAAGAAAAACCAATTGGCTGACAAGGTCACCTATTCATACAGTCCCCAAAATTATGTAACTATGTTGGGAAAAGGTGCTGGTACTTAGGGAGTGTAATGGCACATGTGATAAAACACGTATGTAATACACAACAAAATTGTTATCAATTAATTCCTTGATACAGTTCAGCCTGTGTGTTTAGAGCAATATAGTTGTTGAATAGTGAGTTGATGCATACACCACTTCATACGGTACAATCCGTGTAAGACACTGGGTAACAGAGCTTAATATTGTGTAGTGAATTACTTAGCCAATTATACAGCAATATATAGCAATCACCGCCCTGCCACAGTGTCATCCGTGTACTCACAGTCAATTCCGAGGGAGACTGGCGACTCCGGTGATCCTGGGCTGTCTCGCGGTTCCTTCCTCTGGGTTTACTTGCGGATATGCCTAGCACCGCTCGCCAAACAAACTCCTCTCCGACAGGTAGATCCAAACACACACAGGCCTTGGCGTGACTCACTGCTGACGTTAACAATCCTGATTGGTTAACCGTTGCACACCTTCCTTCCTCCCATTGGACAATAAGTACCAGCACTCACTCCTTAGATCCGATCCTCGGTGAAACGGCAAAATGAATCCAAAGATGATAGAACAAGTCCGGGGTCAGATTTAAAAAATCAAAAACTTTATTGTAACGATTTAAAATCCAAACATGGGGACAGAACACAGAAAGTCCAAAACACCTAGAACTGTGGCTTACGCGTTTCGGCCGTAGCCTTACTCATAGCCAATATCACATTGCTAATCAATTCAGTTTAAAAAGGCCCCCCTGGGCTGTGATTGGTTCAAAAACAATAGGCGTGTTTGAACTTTAATTAGTTTCCTATGAGACTTAACAAGTGTCAACTACAAGTCAAACCAGCATAATAAAGCAATGATTATAAGGCATTTCACAGACAAATATATATAGAAGAATAGAACTGCAAACACTGTATATCGGCTTTCTCTAATGTAAAACCTAACCTTTAGAGTTATCCTAATGTATCATATTGCAGTGTTTATAAATTGAAACTGACCTGTTACTAATAAAAGTTATACCAGTCTCAAATATGTAATGTTCAATATATATGTAAATGACTATCCTAAAGCTGTAAGTGAAAAAATGTCAATAAGTGTACAGCAAACCCAATCTATAAATCTATGGATTAAATGTTGTTAGGTGTATCAAATTACATATGTCAATGAGTATGACTTAATGCCTAAGGATGGAACAAATAAGTAAATAAATAAATCAGAATGAAATTTTAATTTAATTTTAATTTTAATTTACTCCTTTGAATCCAAGAGAGCTAAGGGATATCTGTCTGAATTATTCCCAATAATTAATCAGATCATATTGGGAATTTAAGCCTTTGGGGTATCTGGTTTCCAGCTGGAAAATCCAGAACATCTCTCGTTTTTCTAACAGTTTTTCTTTGTCACCCCCCCTCTGGGGGGTAATCACTTGTTCAATGGCCTTCCATTTTAGTGAAGCAATACTATTGTGATGTTTTGTGACAAAGTGCTGCACAATTGGAGTGGTTGCTTTACCCACTTTGATGGTACTAAAATGTTCCCGCATACGGGATCTTACGTCTCTAGTCGTAAGTCCTATATATTGGACCTGACATTGGGTACACTCCAACATATAAATGACATTGCTAGATGAACAATTAAGACATCTTTCAATGTCATATGTTTTGCCTGTGACTGTAGAGGAAAAGGTAGTTGTTATATCCATATAATCACATGGTTTACACCTGGTGTGTCCACATCTAAACATGCCCCTATGTTGTAGCCATGAACTAGTTGGTTGTTTAGTAGGTTTTAGTTTGGAAGGGGAAAGTATGTTGCCAAGTGTACAGGCCCTTCTGTATGAGCATCTCAGACCATTATCAACAGTGTCAATTAATTTATCATCCGCCCTTAACATGCCATAATGTTTCCGAACTATACCACAAATTTGTTGGTATTGAGCACTAAATGTGGTAACAAATGTGACTCCCTTATGTTCGGATGAGGCGATATCACCACTTTTAGGGGTGAGCAAAGATCTTCTATCTATGTGTTTAACCTCATTTATAGCCTTGGTTATGTCTGAATTTTTGTAGCCCCTCTCTTTGAGGCGACTCACTAGATCTTCCGACTGTTTTTCATATGTTTGTGGATCAGAACAGTTTCGTTTAAGTCTAATCAGCTGTCCCTTTGCTATCGCATAAGGGACATGCTTAGGATGGCAGCTCCGGCCATGTAACAAAGTATTGCCCGAGATCGGTTTCCTGTAACTACTAGTTACAATCCTGCCATCAGACATGCCCCTCATCGTGATATCAAGGAAGTTTATTTCATAGGGTTCTATCTCAAAAGTGAACCCAAGATTGAGGTCATTGTCATTGATCCAAGTCATAAACTCAGTGATGCTGCACCTGTCCCCCTTCCAAATAAATAGAAGATCATCAATGAAACGCTTATAAAAAGCAATTTCATTGATGTATGGGTTGATTTGTGTATAGACGTGGGACAGCTCCCACCAACCTAAGTATAGGTTGGCGTATGAAGGTGCAAATTTGGCACCCATAGCTGTCCCACGTCTCTGCAAGAAAAACTCACCCTCAAATTCGAAGTAATTGTGGGTCAACAAAAATAGAGTGACCCTCAATATAAAATCCTGATATGGTATGGAAAAATTGGTTTGTTCTGCCAAAAAATATCTCAAAGCTTGTATCCCCTTATCATGTGGGATCATGGAATATAACGATGTTACATCCACTGTGACCCACATGCTGTCAGTACTCCATTTCTCAGACTCAAGTAATTGTAACACATGTGTGGTGTCTTTCAAATGACTGGGTAACTGGGTCACCAGTGGCTGTAATATCGCATCCAACCATTGGGATACATTTTCCGTGTATGACCCAATCCCGCTGACAATGGGTCTACCTTTCACACCCTCCAAAGATTTATGAACCTTCGGAAGGTGATGAAAGATAGGAGTGACAGGGTGGTCGACCAAAAGATAGTCATAGGTGTTTCTGTCTAGGAAGCCACTCTCCAGGCCATCATCCAAAAGATCTTTGAGTTCTTTTTGGAAAAACCATATGGGGTTGTGGTCAAGTTTTATATAACTCTCTGTGTCTAACAGTTGCCTGTTGGCTTCCAGTATATAATCAGACCTATTCATGACAACCACCGAGCCACCTTTGTCAGCTCCTTTCACCACCAATGCTTTATTGTTCTGAAGAGATTTTAGGGCTGTTTTCTCCTGTTTAGTCAAATTGTTAGTAGTACATATATGCATATTTTTCAAGCTAACAAGATCCTGCTCTACCCTTTTATAAAAGGTTTCTAAGACATTGCCACGTGAGTGAATTGGATAAAATTTAGACTTGTTTCTAAATCTGACTTGTTTATCCACTATTTGACTGGGGGACAGAGAGCCCTCATTCAAAAGACTATTGAGATTGATAACATCACATTGTTCTGAGAAAGATAGGGGCTGACTCTGATCATCCACTCTCCCATCTAATGATGGAGTAGAATTGTCAGAGTCCTGGAAGTGCTTGCGCAGAGTTAAATTCCTTATTAGTTTATTGAGATCTAAGATGGTATTAAAAAGGTTGAAGTCATTAGTTGGTGCAAAACCTAAACCGTGGCTCAAGACTTTAATTTGTATAGGGGTTAATGCAACATCTGATAGATTAATAACTTGAAAATTTAACGTCTCCGTTGGGATCTGTTTGCTCTCTGAGGGTACCTGGGTTCTGAGGTACCTGTTGCCCCTCTTCCCCTCCCTAGGACTTGTGGAGGGATTGAAAAAACCTGTTCAATAGCTCTGGAATCCTGTACTGTCCTATTGTCTGAACTCATAGAGCCCATACCCATATGTGTGTTAACAATAGGTGGAGGAATATGGTAGTTTTGATATGACTGTCCACTGTGATAAGTGTTTGATGCTGTATTTTGTTGTATGTAATCATATTGTGATGGTCCTGGCTGTTGAAAAGATGTAGTACCTGAGGGCATTGTCATGTGTGCACGATCATCATAAGGTCTAAGTCTAGTTTGATTGTCATTAGGTATGTCATTGATACTTCTGTACGTAGATACTTGCGTATTATTTGGTTGTTTCAGAATACCTTGGGGAACTATAGGAGCAGTGTGTTGAGCAGTGTCTCTATTGTATGTCTGAGAGTCATCACCTCCTGAATCTCCCTCACTATCACTGAATGTAACCTGTCTACTATTTCTCCAGCGTCTATTGCGTCTATTGCGACTGCTACTCCTCTGTCTGTTCTGTTGTTTTCTGGCAATAAATCTCTGCTGTTTATTCCAAATATAAACAGTGTTAGCTTGATAATCACTATTATCCCTGATGAATTTGGAATGTTTATGTTCCATTATCTGCTGTTTCGTGTCTGCTACAACCTTTGAAAGCTGTTCATCAAATCCCTTAAACTGACTATCCTGACTTCTTTTGTTTAGCTCATTTTGTATCTCTGCAATATCTGTTCTAAGCATTTTGAGCAAATGGATCTTATACCCAATCAATAACATCATCAGTTTCAGGGAACAGTCAGTTAAAGTCTGATTCCAATCATCAATGAAAGATTTATCATTAGTCTCAAAGGATGGGAACTTTTGTATTCTCATGCCCCTGGGTACCATCTGTTGAGAATAATATCTTTCTAAAGTCCAGATATCCCATTGTAGTTTATGTTCTTTGATTAAATTTGTTTCCATATCCATAAACAAAGTATTTAAAGTCATGATAGTCCTGTCTGTAGAAAAAACCTTATCAATGTCTTGCTGGAGACAATCCCTCTCAGTCACTGGAATGAGGGAATAGTAGATTTGATTCTGTTCCTCCATGTTAAATAAGGAGCACAAGTATGAAAAAACTTGTAATGTATGACACAGGTGCTGTCCACCAAGACACAGCCGATTTGTGCCTAATATATATCCAAGAAAAACCAATTGGCTGACAAGGTCACCTATTCATACAGTCCCCAAAATTAGGCATTAAGTCATACTCATTGACATATGTAATTTGATACACCTAACAACATTTAATCCATAGATTTATAGATTGGGTTTGCTGTACACTTATTGACATTTTTTCACTTACAGCTTTAGGATAGTCATTTACATATATATTGAACATTACATATTTGAGACTGGTATAACTTTTATTAGTAACAGGTCAGTTTCAATTTATAAACACTGCAATATGATACATTAGGATAACTCTAAAGGTTAGGTTTTACATTAGAGAAAGCCGATATACAGTGTTTGCAGTTCTATTCTTCTATATATATTTGTCTGTGAAATGCCTTATAATCATTGCTTTATTATGCTGGTTTGACTTGTAGTTGACACTTGTTAAGTCTCATAGGAAACTAATTAAAGTTCAAACACGCCTATTGTTTTTGAACCAATCACAGCCCAGGGGGGCCTTTTTAAACTGAATTGATTAGCAATGTGATATTGGCTATGAGTAAGGCTACGGCCGAAACGCGTAAGCCACAGTTCTAGGTGTTTTGGACTTTCTGTGTTCTGTCCCCATGTTTGGATTTTAAATCGTTACAATAAAGTTTTTGATTTTTTAAATCTGACCCCGGACTTGTTCTATCATCTAAGGTGTGGTTCTAGCCAGGTTGTATACTTGGTCATAGAAATTCCTGAATACCTCTGCAATCTCTTTGCTGTCTTTTTTTACATTACCTACACTATCCATTATTTGAAAAATATGGTTCCTGGTCGACTTTTTCCTTAAGGCTCTAGCTAACAACGCTCCTGCTCTGTTACCTCCATGGAAGTATAGTTTTCTCATAAATAAGGCCTTCCTGTGTGCAGTTTTATTTAGGTATGAGTTCAGAGCCAATCTAGCTTCTGTTAATTTATTAAGTGACCAATTATTATTTGGGGTTCTTTTATGGGCCATTTCCGCATTGCTGAGATCTACTGAAAGCTTGTTATAAGTCTGGCTGTGTAATTTTCTTAATCTGATACTATGTTTTATGAAGTTACCCCTCAATACCGCTTTATGTGCTTCCCATAACATTCCTTTACTATCCACTGTGTCTACATTGTGTCTAAAATATTCCTCCAGTTGTATCTTAATGTCTTGGACTACGTCAGGATCGTGAAGTAAGGAGTCGTCTAATCTCCAAAAGGAGTGTCTCTGGGGTCTCGTAGGCCAATCTAGCTCTAACACAACTGTCGCGTGATCTGTCCAGGCTGAGGGTTTAATCTCAGAGTGTAATGCTAAGGAGAGCTGATTGTGTTCTAGCAAAAAGTAATCTATTCTTGAGAAAGATTTCTGTGCGTGGGAATAAAAAGTATAGTCTCTAGAGCGTGCGTGTTGTAGCCTCCAAACGTCTACCGTTATAATCTCCCTGAGACTTTTTGCAATACTTTTACTTAAACCATATGAGAGGTCTTCAATTTTTAACTGCATTTTATGAATTTTTAAACCTGCATCTTCCAGTTTAGAATCTTGTACTGCTGTGAGATCCTCTATGTCTGAAACTCTCTGCTCTACCTCTTGTAATCTGCTCGAAAACTGTTTAATTTCTTGGGACAATAAAACTATGTCATGCTTTATTTCAGTTCTTAAATTTTCAAATTTAGGGGTCAGGGCTTCTGATATATTAGTAACCAGATCCTGCATATTAAAAGACTCATTAGTTGGATTTTGATTTGTTACATTGTGAACCTCTGCTGCAGACTCAGTGGCTCCCCTTAGTTTTTTATCTCTTCTGCTCGCCATGCTTGGGGACGGATAAGTGAAATCCCCTTGCATAATCGTGAGTAGTTTAGGGTTGTGTTACTGAGCTTTGATACTTTAAAAGTGAGTCTCAGCGTCTGCAACAGATATATCCTTTTTAGATCCTAATGCTCCAGGCTTCCCGAGTTTCTACTTAGGTAAATAGGTTAGTAGCAACTCTTACTACTTATAGAGTGTATCACCCCTTTTAATTTCTTGTTCAGTTTAGTATCTTGAATTACCTTAGTAAGATTCTCGTTTCTTATAATGTAATCTTCTAAATATATTTGTATTATTGCTCTGTTTAATACAGTTAAATTAAGTGACCCCTTATAAGAGAGAGAATTTTTTCTAATATTGTATTAGCAAGTTTAGCATTCAATTCTTTTATATGCAACTAAGATCCTTCTTAAAAAGAAAGAGTTAGTAATAAAGAAAATTGTTACTTTTAGCCTATAATATAGTTAAACCCCTAGTTGCTTCCCTCCTCTCTAAATATGAATGAGGAAGGCACAAGCACCAATCTTAATCTTTTCCCCACAAATATAGCTTTTAACATCTGCTATTACATGCCGCCTCTTGGTAGAAACAGCTACAACAATTAATCAACAGCATTGAGAGCAGTTAACAAAACTCAGACCATAAAAAAACAGTGTACTACAGTTAAGTCCATATGTTGCCAGGCCCAATAAAGAAAAAAAACAAAAGTTAGTTAACGAGAAACAGTTCTTTTCTCTCAGTGGAGTTCAGTTCCAAATTGTCTGGGTTTGTAACTGGGGCTTTTTACTTTTGATGTAACGAAATTATCCTTTCCCAGCTTAATCTTAAGTGATATGTTACTTGTATTAATACAAGGAAAAAAAAAAGGAAAAAAAGGGGGTACTGTTCATTGCAACTTTATTTGGTAACTCTGTATTTGGTTTTCCCTTTTAAGTTGATCCTTTTAGTTTTTCCCTGCTTCCGTTTCTTTACTTGTATGTATTTTTAATTTAAAGTAAGATTTTTCTAAGTTATATTCCCAGGTCTTTTTTTTTTTTCTTCTCTTTCCTTTTCCCCTTCCTTTGTCTGCACACTGGGATAAGATTATTGTGAGACACTTTCCAACAGGTGGAGAAGTCTTGACTTATATTAATTTAATGAACAAAAACAAATCCGGCGAATTTCTTTGAAAAAAAGTGGTAAGTTTATTCTTTAAAAGAAGAATTGGACAAAGTATACTCAAAAAACAGGGGAAATTAAAATTAAGAAGAATATGCCGTTACTCAACAGCAGCCAGTCGGTCTTACGCGTTTCGGCTGGTAGGGAGCCTTATTCATAGACCATTATATTAATTTAAACCTTCTTTTATCTTGATTTCGTTTACCTTTATCCGCCTCCTTTATATCCTTTTGTTAGTTTAATGTCCCAGAAATATGCAAAAACATAAAGTGTGACTTTTTTTTTTTTTTTGTACTCACCCTCCAGCGCTCTTCCATAGGATTAAGACTTTGATATGTCACCCTTTTCTTTTTTCTTTCCTTTCTTTTGGCCCTCTTTCCAAAAAAAATAGAAGGGAGCAGGGATCTAGTGGGAAGTAGTCCGGGAACCGCTAGCCTTCCTTGCCCGAACTCCTCCCACGCAGCACCGGTGGGGGAGGAGGGGGCTCCGGTGTGTGTCCTGCGCTGAGTTCTGTAGCGGCGGTAGTTATATACGACCTGAATGATTGCATCGTCGCTACGACCACAAGCGACAGTACCGCTGCCCGGACCCGCTCAGAGCCTCCACCAATCCTGAACACAGTGTCACCCTCTCCCACGCAACACCGGTGGGGGAGAAGGGGGCCCTGATAAGCGTTCTACACCGAGTCCCAAGGCAGCAGTGAGTAAATCCAGGTTAGGTAGTTGCCTCCTCTCTGTGGCTTCCAGCGGCACTACCGCCGCTTAGACCCGTTCAGGGTTTCCGTCCGGCTTAAACACAAAGTCTCCCTCTCCCTCGCAGCACCGGTGGGGGAGAGGGGAGGGGGCGATCCCTGATCCCTCTGTGTTCTCCTAGGTGCCTCCAAACATGCGGTGGTAACCCGCGATGGTAACCTTCAGTGACCACTGCAGTCATACATTGTTCTCTGCACCGGAGGGGGAGTCAGTTTGGCCGATGTCCCAGCAAGGGAGGGGGTTAAGGTATCAGCAACTGCAGGTTTGGTGTCAGTATGAGCTTCCGACCGTGCAGGTGAGGAAATATTTTAAGTGTCTCACCTTTAGCTTTTTTTCCAAGTTCCTTGTAACGGTTTATTCACATTGTGGTCCCCTTCAGGCTAAGGTTTATAATACCAGTGGGTTGTTTTTTCCACTATGTGTTCCTTGCCGGCCCAGTGGCAGCCCCGCTTCTCAGGGCTTGGCGCGTGAAAGACACCGCCAGGTGCGTTAGGGCTGGAGAACAACCGCTCAGCCACCTGTGCTAAACTAGGGCATGTAATTTTAAACAACTTTCCAATTTACTTTTATCACCAATTTTGCCTTGTTCTCTTGGTATTCTTAGTTGAAAGCTAAACCTAGGAGGTTCATATGCTAATTTCTTAGACCTTGAAGGCCGCCTCTAATCTAAATGCATTTTGATAGTTTTTCACCACTAGAGGGTATTAGTTCACGTGTTTCATATAGATAACATTGAGCTCATGCATGTGAATTTACCATGGAGACAGCTCTGATTGGCTAAAATGCAAGTCTGTCAAAAGAACTGAAATAAGGGGGCAGTCTGCTGAGGCTTAGATACAAGGTAATTAAAGAGGTAAAACGTGTATAATTATAACCGTGTTGGTTATGCAAAACTGGGGAATTGGTAATTAAGGGATGATCTATCTTTTTAAACAACAAAAATTCTGGTGTTAACTGTCCCTTTTAATGCTGGAGTGAGATACAATGTGATCAGTACCTACTAGTTTCTCTAAATCCTACATTTCTAAGTATTAGATACTTACTATAGGAGCCTTAATAACTAAAGTGTATGTGAAGATAGCTATATGGAGTAGAAAGTTAAATAATATAGTGCTAGTATGTACAGGGTGATTGTTTCCTATGTGCAGGGTCAATTTTGCTGGGTATCTATATTATCCGTTGTGTATTATAACATCATAGCAGGCAACATCACTATACAGATAAAGTTTCTATGTAGGTTGTCCTATACACTAATTTGTGTTAACACACATATGTCTATTTACACAGTGACAAAGGCTAGATAGTGTTGTAGGGATGAAAGCTGTCTCCTCGCTTAACATGTTGGCTTAGTGCTAAAGTATAGTTAGCAGGGCTGTAGGGGAATAATAAGTCTCCATTCAAGATGAGTGAGTGAAGCTGTAATCTTATCCTCTCATCTAGGTTCCAAGGTTCACTCTTTTACCCTATGCCACATGCGGATATAAAAAAAAAAGTCAGATTTCCTCTGGCAGTAAACATCCAGGGAGATATAGGCATAGGGGGTTAGCATGGGATATGTCATGCACCAGACATTTGGAGAAGGGTCAGTGGCTCTCAGGTTTAAATCAACATTTCAAAACTGCAAGATAATGGCAGACTGGATCATAGAATGTGTAGATCCTGGCACCAGGTTCCCCGGGTGTTTCGGTTCAGAGTCTGTTCCAGGCCCCCCTTTTGACCGGCCGCATCTCCAGGGTGCTCTGGACCAACCCCTCACCTGCAGTCAGTATTTCGGTGCCAGATCGCTTATGTGGCGAGATGTCTGTAGGGTTAGCACTTAGGGAGACAAATCCATCTGCGTCTGGTGGTGCGTCTGTGCAAACAGTCTCACTTGGGTCGGCGGTAAGATCTCCCCTACAACTCCCATTGATCGTGATCAGGAAACTTGTTGGTAGTGGGACTGATCTGTGGACTGTGACCTTGTCGCTCTGCTTGACTCTCAAGCTCAACACGAGGGAGATATAGTGATTTTCCATCTTGTGGGATATTCTTTGTAAGAGGGCTAAGATTTCTGACTCCATTATAAGTTAGTGTGGCCCTATGGTTTCCTGATTCTTCTCAGCAAGCACTTCTGGTTTTTGTTACATGGGAATTCCAAGATCATAATGCGTTGTAAAAGCAGCAGATTATAATCGCTCTACCCGGCTAAGTTTCTAACCGGGGGGGATGGAAATGTGACATAGGCCGCCGCCTTTAGTCTCACCCTGTTTGGTTCTTCTGGTTGCGGGAGCATAAGAGGAGTGGTATCACTTGACTCCAGAACTTTTCTTTAGTGTATATTTAGCACTGTAAGGCAGGATGAGGTTGCGTTAGTGAGATAATCTACAGATTATTTAGAGTATAGATGGAGCTACTGGTTTTTATGACTGATCATGGCTGAGGCTTAGACACGCCCCCCCCAAAAAAACATGCATGTTAAGCACATGACCCCTTGGAAAAAATCACTGGTTGATTAGGACAACTCCCACAGCTCTGTTAACAGACAGCAATATCCATTTATCAGAAAGCAAAAAAACGGAATAAGTTTCACTGTTTAAGGATTATTTGGATGTTTGTTTACATCACACAGTCATATATAGATGTGTATATATACACGTATAGATGGGCTAAAGTTAAGAGCACAGATCTGTAGAGTAAATGAGTCATAGCTTATGTGCAGGGAGGCAACTGGTGTCTTGCCTCATTGTTTACCATCCCACAGCCCTTGAACCAGGGGGTTGTATCATAAGACACAACATTAATGGTGAAAGTATATCTTTTTAAGGGATATTTAAACATCTGCATTTATTCAGTGCATTGCAAAAGATCTTCAGAAAATTAAAAAATTATTTAAAACTCTTCTTGTTAGAAAAATATGCACTGTTTTACTGTTCCAGGACATGGCCCTTGACAACTGTCTTGATTATTGTTTCTTACTGTGGCTGATTGGGTAGAGCTATCAACCAATCATTGTGCAACATATAGGAGTGTCAGATTTTTTCACTTTGTGGAATGCACTTCAGCACTTGTTTCACAAGTTTTCACACTTAAATTACAGTTAAAGCAAACTTTATATGAAAGCAAAATTTACAATTAAAATTAATTGAAAAGTTTTGATAATTATGTATAATCAAACATTTTATGGAAACGTACATGTAATGTCCCTTTAATGTGTAAATTCCCCACAGTCCTTAAATGTTAAAGTAGCTTTAGATGATCTTTTATTTGTACTTTAACTATATATCATCAAACAGCAACTTTGAGGAGTGTCAGTGCACGTGAAGACAGGAACTCTGCCAAAATCCCCCAGTCACAATATGCAAACAATTAAATCTCTACAGCACTTGGTACAGTTCTTCTCTTTTATTTCAATACAGACATAAAGTCAAGCGACGTTTCGAGTCTATTAACCCTTATTCATGGTATAGCATGAATAAGGGTTAATAGACCCAAAACGTTGCTTGACTATATGTCTGTATTGAAATAAAAGAGAACTGTACCAAGTGCTGTGGACATATACTTTTTTGCATATGTTTGTACTTTACCTGATACCTGTTTACATAAATGATTAAAAAAAGTTAGAAGTTTAAGATGCTGTTCTATTAAGACCTTGGTGTGAATACATTAGTATTAAACTTTTATTCTGTGTATTATTCTTTTTCTTTTTCTTCACCAATCAAACTTAACCTTTTTTTACATCTCTCCTTTTTCTTAGGATAAAAAGGATGATGTGTTTGTTGGTGTAAAGTCAACTGCCCTGAGATTTAATGAACAAACTAAACAGTGGCTGAGCGGTTTCAGTGTGGCAATGCTTGGTGGGCTGACATTAACAGGACTGAGTTGTGATCAGACCTTTCCCTATTACACTGCTGTTGTGCTCACTGGGGCTCATCTTTTTTATCAGGTAATATGTATAATACATTAACATTCTTTTGCAAGAAAGTGCTTGTATTTATATGATAGGTGAACAGTAAGGTCTTGTCTGCTGGGTTGATTTAGTGAAGGCTGTTTGTGTTTATTGTATAGCACACATTAGGTCAGGAATAACACAAGCTTAAAGAGATATTAATCTCTATCATACATAAGATTGAGTGCACAATGCAAGCCAGCGGCTTCTAAGTCTAATAAGATACTAGCATGTATTAACAGAGGCATTGATGCGAGGGATGAAAGCATAATTCTTTCGCTGTATAAATCCCTGCTAAGACCTTACCCCGAGTATGGAGTTCTGTTCTGGGGACCAATTTTTTTTTTAAAAGAAAGGACATTGCAGAATTAGAAAAAGTTTAGAGAAGGGGCACAAAACTAACAAGGGGAAACAAGGATTTAAACTATGAGGAGAGGTTAACCACTTTGGGTCTGTTTACTCTTTAAAAAAAAAAAAAAAAAAAGGTGCTTGAGAGGTGATATGATTACTTAGAAATATATTCAAGGCCTATATACAGAGTTGGTGAGAGCTATGTTTATTCCAAGACAATTGTTTGTGACAAGAGGTCACAATTTAAGGCTAGAAGAAAGATTTAATCTCCAGCAATTTACCTGTACGAGTAAATGGTGGAACGCCTTGCCTAAAGAGGTAGTGAATGCCAATACCATGGATACATTTAAAAATGGCTTCTATACATTTTAAATTAGTCATCTTTCTAATTGTGTCTATGTAAGCTCAATTGGCAGATTCTTTATTATAAATTAGTTGGGATCTGTATAGGTTAAACTCAATGGATTTCTGTCTTCTTTTAACCTCATCTACTATGAAAGAGCAGGGATACATGTTAATGTTCTCAAAGGTTTGGAGACGCTGACAGTTAATTCTTACCGATATATATTACCAAAAGCTGTTTTACCGAGGACCAGATTTTCTAAAATTCTCTGACGGCATCAGAACGAGGCTCCAATTGGAGCCTATGGAGGCGCGCTCTCATGAGCTGACAACTTGTAATACCAGTGCACATTAGCATGTGCTGGTATTACACAGTGGAGCACAAATATCGCTTTCATGAAAGCGATTAAGTACTCCACTTGTAATCTGGCCCTTAATAGGAAAACAAGCAAAAAAAGCAATTCAAGTCTAAATGAAAAAAATTTGACTCATTGCCTGCAATTATTTATTTTGGTTTAACTGTTTCAGGTACTACCCGTTTCATTTATTTATTTTTTTATTGCAAAAATAGTAAACATTTTTCTTAAATGATAAACATATTTATTTCAATTTAATGTTTATTTCTTTTTTTTTCTCAGATATATACTCTAAACATAGACAGCCCTGAAGACTGTTGGAAGAAGTTTATCGCCAACCGCAATGTGGGCTTATTGCTTTTTGTAGGTATTGTTCTTGGGAACTTGTGGAAAACACAAGACAAAGATGAATGCAAAGAAAACTGTTCATGACCACAGAGAGACTGCAATCTTTTGAACAGAAAACCTTAAATCACTATTTATATTCTTCACTGAGCAATACGGCTTGTTTGTATTTTAGATTAAAATGGACATTGTTGGAAATGTTGAAGCACAGATTATTAAAAACAGTACAATAAACCACAAAGACTCAAATACATCTTTCCTAATTCCTCAAACTGCTGCTGGAGGAACTTTATTCTATATATGGTGGGCATGCCCCAAAATAAAACCCTTCTGGAACTCTATCATACTATATATACACACAAAACACTCTAGGAACCCCCATAACCCCCGATCCTATCATTTCTTGTTTCATAGATACCCCAAACTCAAACCAAAACTACACACTAAACTGTTACAAATAATGATAAATAGTGCACACCAACTTATCCCATGAATGTGGAAAAAAGTAACAATTCCTACCCTAAAAATGTGGATTCATGAAACACAAACTAACCTTAAACTAGAAAGATATCACTACCTCATATCGAATATGCTTGACATGTACGCAGACATAATGTTCCTCTGGGAAACAGGACCCACCCAACTACCTTAGTATCCCACCCCCATATATAACACTAAAAGATAAGGCACCCTTACCTACCAACATAACAAAACCTGGCCAAAATCCACTGATTCTCCCCCCCCCCCACAGCCCGATGATATTACAAGGTGACATGATACCAATAATTTCATTCAGGAACTGTGCACATCTTCACGTTTGTTTTTTTTTAACATGGATTTTTATTTCTTTATAGTTTTATTTGTTTATTATAAAAGTTTTGGAAATTTGTAAAAAAAAAAAAAAAAAAAAAAAAAAATTAGCATAATGGGTTACAACCAGAATATGATAAAGGACTGTTAAATAAGCGGTAACAAACTTTAGAACTCTTTACAGTCTTATGATACAGGCAATAATTGGACATTTGCAGCCGATAAACCGCAAAACAAGAACTTTATGGTCCTCTACACCACTCTATGGGGTAGATTTATTAAATGTCTGGTGGACATGATCAGCATTTAGCATTGCACAAGCATTCTTGTGAAATGCTTGTGCAATGCTGCCCCCTGCACATCCAAGGCCAATCGCTAGCAGGGGGTGTCAATCATCCCGATCGTATTCGATCGGGATGATTGCAATCCGCCACTTCATGTTAACTTAAAGGGACATTCACTAAATAAATAATAGATAGAATGATGCTTTCAATGAAAATATTAGTCTGATAATAACATGTAGATGTATTTATTTCTCTTGTTAAGTGTAGTCAGTCCACGGGTCATCCATTACTTATGGAATATATCTCTTCCTAACAGGAAGCTGCAAGAGGAACACCCAAGCAGAGCTGCTATATAGCTCCTCCCCTCACATGTCATATTCAGTCATTCTCTTGCAGCCTAACTAAAGATAGGTCGCTGTGAGAGGTCTGTGGTGTTTTTTAACTTAGTTTATTTCTTCAATCAAAAGTTTGTTATTTTAAATGGCACCGGAGTGTGCTGTTTGTTCTCAGGCAGCATTAGAAGAAGAATCTGCCTGCGTTTTCTATGATCTTAGCAGACGTAACTAAGATCCACTGGCTGTTCTCATCTGAGGAGTGAGGTAACTTCAGAAAAGGGGAATAGCATGCAGGGCCCCCCTGCAAAAGAGGTATGTGCAGTAAATTATTTTTCTGAGGAATGGAATTGACTGAGAAAATACTGCTGATACCAATGTAACGTAAGTTCAGCCTTAAATGCAGTGATAGTGACTGGTATTAGGCTGATGAGTGTGTGTACACTGAATGTATTTTTCTAAGGAATGGAATTGACTCTGAAAATACTGTTAATACTGAAGTAATGTATGAGCCTTAACTGCAGTAAAAGCGACTGGTAGCAGGCTTATTAATAACACTTCATAACTTTTAAAATGTATGTTTAAAACGTTTACTGGCATGTTAATCGTTTTTTGTGAGGTACTTGGTGATAAAACTTATTGGGGCATGATTTTTACCACATGGCCATCTTTGTTTTCTGCATAGAAACAGTTATCTGAGCTTCCCCACTGTTGTAATATGAGTGGGAGGGGCCTATTTTAGCGCAGTAAAAATTCAGTCACAATCTGTCTACTTCATCCTCCATGATCCAGATCGTCTCTAGAGAGCTCAGGGGTCTTCAAAATTCATTTTGAGGGAGGTAATCAGTCACAGCAGACCTGTGACAGTGTGTTTTGACTGTGATAAAAACGTTAATTATTAAATTGTTATCCGTTTTTGGGTATTAAGGGGTTAATCATCCATTTGCTGGTGGGTGCAATCCTTTGCTAACTTAATACATTTACTGTGAAAAATTGGTTGCTATAACTATTTTGGTTCATTGTTATTTCAACTGTGACAGTTTTTTGTGCTTCTTAAAGGCACAGTAGCGTTTTTTATATTGCTTGTAAATTTATTTAGAAAAGTATTTCCAAGCTTGCTAGTCTCATTGCTAGTCTGTTTAAACATGTCTGACACAGATGAATCTCTTTGTTCACTATGTTTAAAGGCCAATGTGGAACCCAATAGAAATTTGTGTACTAATTGCATTGATGTTACTTTAAATAAAAGTCAATCTTTACATGTAAAGAAATTATCACCAGACAACGAGGGGGAAGTTATGCCGACTAACTCTCCTCACGTGTCAGTACCTTCGCCTCCCGCTCAGGAGGTGCGTGATTTTGTGGCGCCAAGTACATCAGGGAGGCCCTTACAAATCACTTTGCAAGACATGGCTACTGTTATGACAGAAGTATTATCTAAATTGCCAGAATTAAGAGGCAAGCGCGATAGCTCTGGGTTAAGGACAGAGCGCGCGGATGAGGTGAGAGCCATGTCAGATACTGCGTCACAGTTTGCAGAACGTGAAGACGGAGAGCTTCATTCTGTGGGTGACGGATCTGATCCAGGGAGACTGGATTCAGAGATTTCTAATTTTAAATTTAAGCTTGAGAACCTCCGCATATTGCTAGGGGAGGTATTAGCGGCTCTGAATGATTGTAACACGGTTGCAATTCCAGAAAAATTATGTAGGTTGGATAGATACTATGCGGTACCGGTGTGTACTGACGTGTTTCCTATACCTAAAAGGCTTACAGAGATTATTAGCAAGGAGTGGGATAGACCTGGTGTGCCTTTTTCCCCTCCTTCCATATTTAGGAAAATGTTTCCTATAGACGCCACCACACGAGACTTATGGCAGACGGTCCCTAAGGTGGAGGGAGCAGTTTCTACTTTAGCTAAGCGTACCACTATCCCGGTGGAGGATAGTTGTGCCTTTTCAGATCCAATGGATAAGAAATTAGAGGGTTACCTTAAGAAAATGTTTGTTCAACAAGGTTTTATCTTACAGCCCCTTGCATGCATTGCGCCTGTCACTGCTGCGGCGGCATTCTGGTTTGAGTCTCTGAAAGAGGCCATTCGCACAGCTCCATTGGATGAAATTATGAACAAGCTTAAAGCACTTAAGCTAGCTAACGCATTTGTTTCTGATGCCGTCGTACATTTAACCAAACTTACGGCTAAGAACTCCGGATTCGCCATCCAAGCGCGCAGAGCGCTATGGCTTAAATCCTGGTCAGCTGACGTGACTTCTAAATCTAAATTGCTTAATATTCCTTTCAAAGGGCAGACCTTATTCGGGCCTGGCTTGAAAGAAATTATCGCTGACATTACGGGAGGTAAGGGCCATGCTCTACCTCAGGACAGGGCCAAATCAAAGGCCAAACAGTCTAATTTTCGTGCCTTTCTTAACCTCAAGGCAGGAGCAGCATCAACTTCCTCCGCTCCAAAATAGGAAGGAGCTGTTGCTCGTTACAGACAAGGCTGGAAAACTAACCAGTCCTGGAACAAGGGCAAGCAGGCCAGAAAACCTGCTGCTGCCCCTAAGACAGCATGAAGAGAGGGCCCCCTATCCGGAAACGGATCTAGTGGGGGGCAGACTTTCTCTCTTCGGCCAGGCTTGGGCAAGAGATGTCCAGGATCCCTGGGCGTTGGAGATCATATCTCAGGGATATCTCCTGGACTTCAAAACTTCTCCTCCACGAGGGAGATTTCATCTTTCAAGGTTATCAGCAAACCAAATAAAGAAAGATGCCTACCTTCACATACCGATTCACAAGGATCATTATCGGTATCTAAGATTTGCTTTCCTAGACAGGCATTACCAGTTTGTAGCTCTTCCCTTCGGATTAGCTACGGCTCCAAGAATCTTTACAAAAGTTCTGGGCTCACTTCTGGCGGTACTAAGACCGCGAGGCATTGCGGTGACTCCGTACCTAGACGACATTCTGTTTCAAACTGCCAAGTCTCATACAGAGATAGTTCTGGCATTTCTGAGGTCGCATGGGTGGAAGGTGAACGTGGAAAAGAGTTCTCTATCACCACTTACAAGGGTTCCCTTTCTAGGGACTCTTATAGACTCTGTAGAGATGAAAATTTACCTGACAGAGGCCAGGTTATCAAAACTTCTAAATGCTTGCCGTGTCCTTCATTCCATTCCACACCCGTCAGTAGCTCAGTGCATGGAAGTAATCGGCTTAATGGTAGCGGCAATGGACATAGTACCATTTGCGCGCCTGCATCTCAGACCGCTGCAATTGTGCATGCTAAGTCAGTGGAACGGGGATTACTCAGATTTGTCCCCCCTGCTAAATCTGGATCAAGAGACCAGAGATTCTCTTCTATGGTGGCTTTCTCGGCCACATCTGTCCAAAGGGATGACCTTTCGCAGGCCAGATTGGACGATTGTAACAACAGACGCCAGCCTTCTAGGCTGGGGCGCTGTTTGGAACTCCCTGAAGGCTCAGGGACTATGGACTCAGGAGGAGAAACTCCTCCCAATAAATATTCTGGAATTAAGAGCAATATTCAATGCTCTCCTAGCTTGGCCTCAGTTAGCAACTCTGAGGTTCATCAGATTTCAGTCGGACAACATCATGACTGTGGCTTACATCAACCATCAAGGGGGAACCAGAAGTTCCCTAGCGATGTTGGAAGTCTCAAAGATAATTCGCTGGGCAGAGTCTCACTCTTGCCACCTGTCAGCGATTTACATCCCAGGTGTGGAGAACTGGGAGGCGGATTTTCTAAGTCGCCAGACTTTTCATCCGGGGGAGTGGGAACTTCATCCGGAGGTCTTTGCTCAACTGATTCATCGTTGGGGCAAACCAGATCTGGATCTCATGGCGTCTCGCCAGAACGCCAAGCTTCCTTGTTACGGATCCAGGTCCAGGGACCCGAGAGCGGTGCTGATAGATGCTCTGACAGCCCCTTGGGTCTTCAACATGGCTTATGTGTTTCCACCATTCCCGATGCTTCCTCGTTTGATTGCCAAGATCAAACAGGAGAGAGCATCAGTGATTCTGATAGCGCCTGCGTGGCCACGCAGGACCTGGTATGCAGACCTAGTGGACATGTCGTCCTGTCCACCGTGGTCTCTGCCTCTGAGACGGGACCTTCTAATTCAGGGTCCTTTCAACCATCCAAATCTAATTTCTCTGAGGCTGACTGCATGGAGATTGAACGCTTGATTCTATCAAAGCGTGGCTTCTCAGAGTCGGTTATTGATACCTTAATACAGGCTAGGAAGCCTGTTACCAGAAAAATTTACCATAAGATATGGCGTAAATATTTATATTGGTGCGAATCCAAGAGTTACTCATGGAGTAAGGTTAGGATTCCTAGGATATTGTCCTTTCTACAAGAGGGTTTAGAAAAGGGCTTATCTGCTAGTTCGTTAAAGGGACAGATTTCTGCTCTGTATATTCTTCTACACAAACGTCTGGCTGAAGTTCCAGACGTTCAGGCTTTAGCTAGGATTAAGCCTGTGTTTAAGACTGTTGCTCCGCCGTGGAGCTTAAACTTAGTTCTTAACGTTCTTCAAGGCGTTCCATTTGAACCCCTTCATTCCATTGATATCAAGCTGTTATCCTGGAAGGTTCTGTTTTTGATGGCTATTTCCTCGGCTCGAAGAGTCTCTGAGTAATCTGCCTTACATTGTGATTCTCCTTATCTGATTTTTCATTCAGACAAGGTAGTTCTGCGTACTAAACCTGGGTTCTTACCTAAGGTAGTTACTAACAGGAATATCAATCAAGAGATTGTTGTTCCATCACTGTGTCCTAACCCTTGTTCAAAGAAGGAACGACTTTTACATAATCTGGACATAGTCCGTGCCCTGAAGTTCTATTTGCAGGCAACTAAAGATTTTCGTCAAACTTCTTCCCTGTTTGTCGTTTACTCTGGACAGAGAAGAGGTCAAAAGGCTTCGGCTACCTCTCTCTCTTTTTGGCTTCGTAGCATAATACGTTTAGCCTATGAGACTGCTGGACAGCAGCCTCCTGAAAGGATTACAGCTCATTCTACTAGAGCTGTGGCTTCCACCTGGGCCTTTAAAAATGAGGCCTCTGTTGAACAGGTTTGCAAGGCTGCAACTTGGTCTTCACTTCACACTTTTTCAAAATTTTACAAATTTGACACTTTTGCTTCTTCGGAGGCTATTTTTGGGAGAAAGGTACTACAGGCAGTGGTTCCTTCTGTTTAATGTTCCTGCCTTGTCCCTCCCTTCATCCGTGTACTTTAGCTTTGGTATTGGTATTCCATAAGTAATGGATGACCCGTGGACTGAACACACTTAACAAGAGAAAACATAATTTATGCTTACCTGATAAATTTATTTCTCTTGTAGTGTAGTCAGTCCACGGCCCGCCCTGTCTTTAAGGCAGATCTAAATTTTAATTAAACTCCAGTCACCACTGCACCCTATGGTTTCTCCTTTCTCGTCTGCTTTTGGTCGAATGACTGAATATGACATGTGAGGGGAGGAGCTATATAGCAGCTCTGCTTGGGTGATCCTCTTGCAGCTTCCTGTTAGGAAGAGATATATTCCATAAGTAATGGATGACCCGTGGACTGACTACACTACAAGAGAAATAAATTTATCAGGTAAGCATAAAACATAATTTATGCTTACCTGATAAATTCCTTTCTCCTGTAGTGTAGTCAGTCCACGGGTCATCCATTACTTATGGAATATTTCTCTTCCTAACAGGAAACTGCAAGAGAATTACCCAGCAGAGCTTGCTATATAGCTCCTCCCCTCACCTATCATAGTCAGTCATTCGACCAAAGCAGACGAGAAAGGAGGAACCATAGGGTACAGTGGTGACTGGAGTTTAATTAAAATTTAGACCTGCCGTAAAAACAGGGCGGGCCGTGGACTGACTACACTACAGGAGAAAACATAATTTATGCTTACCTGATAAATTTATTTCTCTTGTAGTGTAGTCAGTCCACGGGTCATCCATTACTTATGGAATACCAATACCAAAGCTAAAGTACACGGATGAAGGGAGGGACAAGGCAGGAACATTAAACAGAAGGAACCACTGCCTGAAGTACCTTTCTCCCAAAAATAGCCTCCGACGAAGCAAAAGTGTCAAATTTGTAAAATTTTTAAAAAGTGTGAAGCGAAGACCAAGTCGCAGCCTTGCAAATCTGTTCAACAGAGGCCTCATTTTTAAAGGCCCAGGTGGAAGCCACAGCTCTAGTAGAATGAGCTGTAATCCTTTCAGGAGGCTGCTGTCCAGCAGTCTCATAGGCTAAGCGTATTATGCTACGAAGCCAAAAAGAGAGAGGTAGCCGAAGCCTTTTGACCTCTCCTCTGTCCAGAGTAAATGACAAACAGGGAAGAAGTTTGACGAAAATCCTTAGTTGCCTGCAAATAGAATTTCAGGGCACGGACTACGTCCAGATTATGCAAAAGTCGTTCCTTCTTTGAAGAAGGGTTAGGACACAGAGATGGAACAACAATCTCTTGATTGATATTCCTGTTAGTAACTACCTTAGGTAAGAACCCAGGTTTAGTACGCAGGACTACCTTGTCTGAATGAAAAATCAGATAAGGAGAATCACAATGTAAGGCAGATAACTCAGAGACTCTTCGAGCCGAGGAAATAGCCATCAAAAACAGAACTTTCCAAGATAACAACTTGATATCAATGGAATGAAGGGGTTCAAATGGAACGCCTTGAAGAACATTAAGAACTAAGTTTAAGCTCCACGGCGGAGCAACAGACTTAAACACAGGCTTAATCCTAGTTAAAGCCTGACAGAAAGCCTGAACGTCTGGAACTTCAGCCAGACGTTTGTGTAGAAGAATAGACAGAGCAGAAATCTGTCCCTTTAACGAACTAGTAGATAAGCCCTTTTCTAAACCCTCTTGTAGAAAGGACAATATCCTAGGAATCCTAACCTTATTCCATGAGTAACTCTTGGATTCGCACCAACGTAAATATGTACGCCATATTTTATGGTAAATTTTTCTGGTAACAGGCTTCCTAGCCTGTATTAAGGTATCAATAACCGACTCTGAGAAGCCACGCTTTGATAGAATCAAGCGTTCAATCTCCATGCAGTCAGCCTCAGAGAAATTAGATTTGGATGTTTGAAAGGACCCTGAATTAGAAGGTCCTGTCTCAGAGGCAGAGACCACGGTGGACAGGACGACATGTCCACTAGGTCTGCATACCAGGTCCTGCGTGGCCACGCAGGCGCTTGATGTTGTCCGACTGAAATCTGATGAACCTCAGAGTTGCTAACTGAGGCCAAGCTAGGAGAGCATTGAATATTGCTCTTAACTCCAGAATATTTATTGGGAGGAGTTTCTCCTCCTGAGTCCATAATCCCTGAGCTTTCAGGGAATTCCAGACTGCTCCCCAGCCTAGAAGGCTGGCGTCTGTTGTTACAATCGTCCAATCTGGCCTGCGAAAGGTCATCCCCTTGGACAGATGTGGCCGAGAAAGCCACCATAGAAGAGAATCTCTGGTCCTTTGATCCAGATTTAGTAGGGGGGACAAATCTGAGTAATCCCCGTTCCACTGACTTAGCATGCACAATTGCAGCGGTCTGAGATGCAGGCGCGCAAATGGTACTATGTCCATTGCCGCTACCATTAAGCCGATTACTTCCATGCACTGAGCTACTGACGGGTGTGGAATGGAGTGAAGGACACGGCAAGCATTTAGAAGTTTTAATAACCTGGCCTCTGTCAGGTAAATTTTCATCTCTACAGAATCTATAAGAGTCCCTAGAAAGGGAACTCTTGTAAGTGGTAATAGAGAACTCTTTTCCACGTTCACCTTCCACCCATGCGACCTCAGAAATGCCAGAACTATCTCTGTATGAGACTTGGCAGTTTGAAAACTTGACGCTTGTATCAGAATGTCGTCTAGGTACGGAGTCACCGCTATGCCTCGCGGTCTTAGTACCGCCAGAAGTGATCCTAGAATTTTTGTAAAGATTCTTGGGGCCGTAGCTAATCCGAAGGGAAGAGCTACAAACTGGTAATGCCTGTCTAGGAAGGCAAATCTCAGATACCGGTAATGGTCCTTGTGAATCGGTATGTGAAGGTAAGCATTCTTTAAGTCCACCGTGGTCATGTACTGACCCTCTTGGATCATGGGAAGGATGGTTCGAATAGTTTCCATTTTGAATGATGGAACCCTTAGAAATTTGTTTACGATTTTTAAGTCCAAGATTGGTCTGAAGGTTCCCTCTTTTTTTGGGAACCACAAATAGATTTGAATAGAATCCCTGCCCGTGTTCCGTCCGCGGAACTGGGTGGATTACCCCCATTAGTAAGAGGTCTTGTACACAGCGTAGAAACGCCTCTTTCTTTGTTTGGTTTGCTGATAACCTTGAAAGATGAAATCTCCCCCGTGGAGGAGAAGTTTTGAAGTCCAGGAGATATCCCCGAGATATGATCTCCAACGCCCAGGGATCCTGGACATCTCTTGCCCAAGCCTGGGCGAAGAGAGAAAGTCTGCCCCCCACTAGATCCGTTTCCGGATAGGGGGCCCTCTCTTCATGCTGTCTTGGGGGCAGCAGCAGGTTTCTTGGCCTGCTTGCCCCTGTTCCAGGACTGGTTAACTTTCCAGCCCTGCCTGTAACGAGCAACAGCTCCTTCCTGTTTTGGAGCGGAGGAAGTTGATGCTGCTCCTGCCTTGAAGTTACGAAAGACACGAAAATTAGACTGTTTGGCCTTTGATTTGGCCCTGTCCTGAGGTAGAGCATGGCCCTTACCTCCCGTAATGTCAGCAATAATTTCTTTCAAGCCGGGCCCGAATAAGGTCTGCCCTTTGAAAGGAATATTAAGCAATTTGGATTTAGAAGTCACGTCAGCTGACCAGGATTTAAGCCACAGCGCTCTGCGCGATTGAATGGCGAATCCGGAGTTCTTAGCCGTAAGTTTGGTTAAGTGTACGACGGCATCAGAAACAAATGAGTTAGCTAGCTTAAGGGTTTTAAGCTTGTTCATAATTTCATCCAATGGAGCTGTGCGAATGGTCTCTTCCAGAGACTCAAACCAGAATGCCGCCGCAGCAGTAACAGGCGCAATGCATGCAAGGGGTTGTAATATAAAACCTTGTTGAACAAACATTTTCTTAAGGTAACCCTCTAACTTTTTATCCATTGGATCTGAAAAAGCACAGCTATCCTCCACCGGGATAGTGGTGCGCTTAGCCAAAGTAGAAACTGCTCCCTCCACCTTAGGGACCGTCTGCCATAAGTCCCGTGTGGTGGCGTCTATAGGAAACATTTTTCTAAATATAGGTGGTGGTGAAAAGGGCACACCGGGTCTATCCCACTCCTTGTTAACAATTTCTGTAAGCCTTTTAGGTATAGGAAAAGTGTCAGTACACACCGGTACCGCAAAATATTTATCCAGCCTACATACTTTCTCTGGAATTGCAACTGTGTTACAATCATTCAGAGCCGCTAATACCTCCCCTAGCAATACGCGGAGGTTCTCAAGCTTAAATTTAAAATTTGAAATTTCTGAATCCAGTTTACCCGGATCAGACCCGTCACCCACAGAATGAAGCTCTCCGTCCTCATGTTCTGCAAATTGTGACGCAGTATCAGACATGGCTCTACCATTATCAGCGCGCTCTGTTCTAACTCCAGAGTGATCACGCTTACCTCTTAATTCTGGCAATTTAGATAGTACTTCTGTCATAACAGTAGCCATGTCTTGCAAAGTGATTTGTATGGGCCGCCCTGATGTACTTGGCGCCACAATATCACGCACCTCCTGAGCGGGAGGCGAAGGTACTGACACGTGAGGAGAGTTAGTCGGCATAACTTCCCCCTCGTTGTCTGGTGATAATTTCTTAACATATAAAGTTTGACTTATTTAAAGTGACATCTATACATTGAGTGCACAAATTTCTATTGGGCTCCACATTGGCCTTTAAACATAGTGAACAAAGAGATTCATCTGAGTCAGACATGTTTAAACAAAACTAGCAATGAGACTAGCAAACTTGGAAATATTTTTCAAAATTAATTTACAAGCAATATAAAAAACGTTACTGTGCCTTTAAGAAGCACAGAAAAACTAACACAGTTGAAATAACAATGATCAAAAATAGTTATAGCAACCAAATTTTCACAGTAAATGTATTAAGTTAGCAAAGGATTGCACCCACCAGCAAATGGATGATTAACCCCTTAGTACCCAAAAACGGATAACAATTATATAATTGACGTTTTTCTCACAGTCAAATACACTGTCACAGGACTACTGTGACTGATTACCTCCCTCAAAATGGATTTTGAAGACCCCTGAGCTCTCTAGAGACGATCTGGATCATGGAGGATGAAGTAGACAGATTGTGACTGAATTTTTACTGTGTAAAAAAGCGCTAAAATAGACCCCTCCCACTCATATTACAACAGTGGGGAAGCTCAGAAACTGTTTCTATGCAGAAAACAAAAATGGCCATGTGGTAAAAATCATGCCCTAATAAGTTTTATCACCAAGTACCTCACAAAAACGATTAACAAGCCAGTAAAACGTTTTAAACATACATTTAAAAGTTATGTATTATTATTTACAAGCCTGCTACCAGTCGCTTTTACTGCAGTTAAGGCTCAAACATTATTTCAGTATTTTCAGAGTCAATTCCATTCCTTAGAAAATACATTCAGTGCACACACACTCATCAGCCTAATACCAGTCGCTATCGCGGCATTTAAGGCTGAACTTACTTTACAATGGCATCAGCAGTATTTTCTCAGTCAATTCCATTCCCCAGAAAATAAATTACTGCGCATACCTCATTTGTTGCAGGGAAGCCCTGCATGCTATTCCCCTTCTCTGAAAGTACCTCACGCCTCAGATGAGAAACAGCCAGTGGATCTTAGTTAGACCATAGAAAGAAACCCAGGCAGATTCTTCTTCTAATGCTGCCTGAGAATAAACAGCACACTCCGGTGCCATTTAAAAATAACAAACTTTTGATTGTAGAAATAAACTAAGTTAAAAAAAACACCACAGATCTCTCACAGCTTCCTACTAGTTAGGCTGCAAGAGAATGACTGACTATGATAGGTGAGGAGCTATATAGCAAGCTCTGCTGGGTAATTCTCTTGCAGTTTCCTGTTAGGAAGAGAAATATTCCATAAGTAATGGATGACCCGTGGACTGACTACACTTAACAGGAGAAATTATGTTTTTTTAACATTTCATTAGCTGTTAAAATATTGATAAAATATGTGTAAAATTTTAGTGTCTGTAAAACAATGGGAGCTGCCATGTTGTAACTTAGGTTACCTTCTCTGCTGTGGCCAATTAGGGACAGTTATAAATAGGTCACTAGAGTGTGCAGCCAATGACTTTGTGGAATATAACAGTGTTCTGCACTTCCTTTTCTAACAGAAACTAAAAAGCTCACAATTTCAGAAAGGAATTACAGGAAAATGGGACAAAATAAATATTGAAAGTATATAGCAGAGGATTTTTTTATATATACTATTTATCATTTTATATTACTATCTCAAAGTATTTAATGTCCCTTTAACGCTCGTGTGGAAACAGCAGCATACGCTGCTTGATAAAAGTACCCTTATATCTGAATCGTGAGTAACGATTGTATTAATGCTACAGACATCATTTCTTTTTACCCATGTATGCAACAGGTTGCAATAAAAAATATTTCCTTTAAAAAAAAGAAGCTCTCCCTAAGCAGATTTTACTAGGAGTAATTTTGCTAATAATAATAAATAAAAAAAAAGTACAGTAAAAACAATTTCATATCCAATTTCTGTGATTTTATAAATCTCTTACTACAGAAAGTCTGGGTTGCAAACCAAACTAAATTACTGACTTTCTGATATTTACTCTTTTATTTTGAGATAGAAAAACTGTGTCACTATCAACACGATTAAAGGGACAGTAAATTCAAAATTAAACTTTCATGATTAAGATAGAGAATTCAATTGAAAAAAAACTTTCAAGTTTACTTTCATTATCAAAATGTGCAAATTTTTTATATCCACACTTTTTGTGGAACCAGCTTCTACTGAGGATATGCAAATGCTCACTGTATATATGTATGTGCATTTGTGATTAGCTGATGGCTGTCACATGATACGGGGCAAATAAAATTGCATTAACTTTGACAGAAAACTATCTACTTATTTGCAAGTGTTATAGCATTGTCTTTTTATTATGCATTTGTTGCTTATGCAATCTATTGTATTTAAGTGTCCTTTAATCTTGAATATAGACAAACCTCTACTCTTAATTTTTCAAGACTCATTATCCTCAGGCATGGGTACCCCAGGGTTGGCGTAAAGCTGATGTGGTGCCAATCTTCAAAAAGGGAAGCAGGGATGATCCAGGAAGCTATAGACCAGTTAGTCTGACATCAATAGTGGGGAAGATATTTGAAGGGATTATATTGATGAGCATATTCATGTAAACAAGATTATGAATTCAAATCAGCATGGTTTCATGAGAAATAGATCATGTCAAACTAATCTATTTAGATTCTATGAGGAAGGAAGTAAAAGTATAGATAAAGGTGAATCAGTTGATGTGATATACTTAGATTTTGCAAAGGCATTTGATACAGTGCTACATGAGAGATGAATGCACAAAATTAAGGGACTGGGAATAGCTGAAAATGTTAGCTCATGGATAAATAACTGGATAAAAGATAGGGAGCAACGAGTAATAGTGAATGGATCATACTCAGATTGGACAAAGGTAATCAGTACTGGGCCCTGTTCTTTTTAATATTTTTATAAATGACTTGGAGCAAGGATTAAATAGAGACATCTCTATTTTTGCAGATGATACTAAGTTAAGTAAGGTCATTAGGTCAGAGCAGGATGAACTTTCATTACAAAGGGATCTGCAAAAATTAGAAGTATGGGCAGGTAAATGGAAAATGAGATTTAATTTGGGAAAATGCAAGGTTCTACATTTTGGAAGTAAAAATAAGCAGGCAACGTATTATTTAAATGGGACAAGACTTAGCCAAACAGAGGAGGAAAGGGATTTGGAAGTAGTAATAGATAACAAGCTAAAGATGGGTGCACAATGCAGGGCAGAGGCTTCAAAGGCTAATAAGATACTAGCATGTATTAAAAGAGGGATTGATTCAAGGGAGGAAAGCATAATTATGTCACTATATAAATCCCTGGTAAGACTCTCACCTTGAGTATGGAGTGCAATTCTGGGGACCGATCGAAAAAAAAGATATTACAGAACTAGAAAAAGTTCAGAGAAGGGCCACAAAGCTAATAAGAGCAATGGATAATTTAAGCTATGAGGAGAGGCTAGCCAAACTGGGTTTGTTTTCTTTAGAAAAAAGGCGCTTGAGAGGTGACATGATTACTTATATAAATATATTCAAGTCCTATATACAGAGATGGCAGAAGCTCTGTTTATTCCAAGAAAATTGTTTGTGACAAGAGGTCACAATTTAAGGCTGGAGAAAAAGGAGATTTAATCTCCTGCAACGGAAATTTTTTTTCACTGTAAGAGAAATAAAATTGTGAAACCCATTACCAAAGGAGGTAGTGAATGCCAATACCCTAGATACATGTAAAAATTGTTTGGATACATTTCTGTCTAGAAACAAAATTCATGGATATGATTGCTAGTATTAAATGGGTCACCTTTTAGTGAGATTATTTAAATTTAACTGGAGCTTTTTGTAAGTATTTTAGATTTTGTATAGGTTGAACTTGATGGACTTCGGTCTTTTTTCAACTTTATCTACTATGTTACTATGTATTGTATAGAAGGTTAAAATGTATTGTATTTAGAGTTAGATTATTGACTCTCCAGTATATAATTATTATGTCCCAGTTTTCTTATAACACTGGAGAATCTTGTATTGCTTGAATTTATGTTACTGCTCACCAGAGCTGCAGTGAGAATAACAGAGTGATCCTCAGTTTTTCTGTATACTTTTTCTTTTTTGTAATTATTTCATAGATTTTTCTTCATCCGCTAGTTCCAAGACATCAACGTGTTCTGCTCTTTTTCTTAGTTAAATTTCATTGGTTGTTCTGTGTACTTATCTGACTTCCACATTCTCTCTTTTCTGCCTTTATATATTGATCCCTTCTTTGGACGGAGTTGCCATTTGACATGCATGTGCTTGGCATTCACTTACCTGATTCCTTCCACTACTCATACACAGGGGTGGTCATTGATTTGTACAGCACTGGCCACTTAGATCTGTCAATCAACCACTTCCCCTCCCTCTGTTTATGAGTAATTAACTGGCAGCAGGCTGCCTGAGTCTCTTCTTCACTGTTCACTCTTAGATATAAAAGGTAATTTTTTGCTTTTCATTAGTAGATTCACAGAACTAATTAAAAGTACTATTAACTTTTGTAATTTTTATATTGAAAAATATTTTACTATTTTTTGTTACAACTGCTAAATGGAAATACCCCTTTGTTACAAGCTCTCACTTATATATCTTTTTCACACTACATGCATTGCTGATTTAGATTATCTTTAATTTTATACCACCTCATACGGTTATTCATAAATTATTTGATTTGAAAATAAAATGATCAGAACCAATAATACTGAAGTGTAGATGGCCTTGAGTGCTATCCCATTACCCTTCTATGGCCCTCTCAAGTCTGGTATTCGAGTCTACAAGAGAGTCTATATTCCTTTCCCACCTTCTTTGCCTCTTCCCCTGCATTTCTTACAAGAAGATTACCACAAGATGGTCCCTCCATAGCCCACTAACTTGTATAGCCTCCTTTTCTAACAAGCATCAAAGAAACATGCTTGCGCTAGGGAGCACCAATGACTGGAAAAGGGAGACAACACTGTGAAATAATAACACTGTTTATTGTAACCGTATACTAAACAAAGCCTTGATTATACATTCAGCAGTACTTATCTTTGGTAAGTGGCATACAAATAGTGTATAGGCAGGTAGTTGATAGCAAAAAAACATAATTTATGTAAGAACTTACCTGATAAATTCATTTCTTTCATATTAACAAGAGTCCATGAGCTAGTGACGTATGGGATATACATTCCTACCAGGAGGGGCAAAGTTTCCCAAACCTTAAAATGCCTATAAATACACCCCTCACCACACCCACAAATCAGTTTAACGAATAGCCAAGAAGTGGGGTGATAAGAAAAAGTGCGAAGCATATAAAATAAGGAATTGGAATAATTGTGCTTTATACAAAAAAATCATAACCACCACAAAAAAGGGTGGGCCTCATGGACTCTTGTTAATATGAAAGAAATGAATTTATCAGGTAAGTTCTTACATAAATTATGTTTTCTTTCATGTAATTAACAAGAGTCCATGAGCTAGTGACGTATGGGATAATGACTACCCAAGATGTGGATCTTTCCACACAAGAGTCACTAGAGAGGGAGGGATAAAATAAAGACAGCCAATTCCTGCTGAAAATAATCCACACCCAAAATAAAGTTTAACAAAAAACATAAGCAGAAGATTCAAACTGAAACCGCTGCCTGAAGAACTTTTCTACCAAAAACTGCTTCAGAAGAAGAAAATACATCAAAATGGTAGAATTTAGTAAAAGTATGCAAAGAAGACCAAGTTGCTGCTTTGCAGATCTGGTCAACCGAAGCTTCATTCCTAAACGCCCAGGAAGTAGATACTGACCTAGTAGAATGAGCTGTAATTCTTTGAGGCGGAGTTTTACCCGACTCAACATAGGCAAGATGAATTAAAGATTTCAACCAAGATGCCAAAGAAATGGCAGAAGCTTTCTGGCCTTTCCTAGAACCGGAAAAGATAACAAATAGACTAGAAGTCTTACGGAAAGATTTCGTAGCTTCAACATAATATTACAAAGCTCTAACAACATCCAAAGAATGCAATGATTTCTCCTTAGAATTCTTAGGATTAGGACATAATGAAGGAACCACAATTTCTCTACTAATGTTGTTGGAATTCACAACTTTAGGTAAAAATTCAAAAGAAGTTCGCAACACCGCCTTATCCTGATGAAAAATCAGAAAAGGAGACTCACATGAAAGAGCAGATAATTCAGAAACTCTTCTAGCAGAAGAGATAGCCAAAAGGAACAAAACTTTCCAAGAAAGTAATTTAATGTCCAATGAATGCATAGGTTCAAACGGAGGAGCTTGAAGAGCTCCCAGAACCAAATTCAAACTCCAAGGAGGAGAAATTGACTTAATGACAGGTTTTATACGAACCAAAGCTTGTACAAAACAATGAATATCAGGAAGAATAGCAATCTTTCTGTGAAAAAGAACAGAAAGAGCAGAGATTTGTCCTTTCAAAGAACTTGCGGACAAACCCTTATCCAAACCATCCTGAAGAAATTGTAAAATTCTCGGTATTCTAAAAGAATGCCAAGAAAAATGATGAGAAAGACACCAAGAAATATAAGTCTTCCAGACTCTATAATATATCTCTCGAGATACAGATTTACGAGCCTGTAACATAGTATTAATCACGGAATCAGAGAAACCTCTATGACCAAGAATCAAGCGTTCAATCTCCATACCTTTAAATTTAAGGATTTCAGATCCGGATGGAAAAAAAGGACCTTGTGACAGAAGGTCTGGTCTTAACGGAAGAGTCCATGGCTGGCAAGATGCCATCCGGACAAGATCCGCATACCAAAACCTGTGAGGCCATGCCGGAGCTATTAACAGAACAAACGAGCATTCCCTCAGAATCTTGGAGATTACTCTTGGAAGAAGAACTAGAGGCGGAAAGATATAGGCAGGATGATACTTCCAAGGAAGTGATAATGCATCCACTGCCTCCGCCTGAGGATCCCGGGATCTGGACAGATACCTGGGAAGTTTCTTGTTTAGATGAGAGGCCATCAGATCTATCTCTGGGAGCCCCCACAATTGAACAATCTGAAGAAATACCTCTGGGTGAAGAGACCATTCGCCCGGATGCAACGTTTGGCGACTGAGATAATCCGCTTCCCAATTGTCTACACCTGGGATATGAACCGCAGAGATTAGACAGGAGCTGGATTCCGCCCAAACCAAAATTCGAGATACTTCTTTCATAGCCAGAGGACTGTGAGTCCCTCCTTGATGATTGATGTATGCCACAGTTGTGACATTGTCTGTCTGAAAACAAATGAACGATTCTCTCTTCAGAAGAGGCCAAAACTGAAGAGCTCTGAAAATTGCACGGAGTTCCAAAATATTGATCGGTAATCTCACCTCCTGAGATTCCCAAACTCCTTGTGCCGTCAGAGATCCCCACACAGCTCCCCAACCTGTGAGACTTGCATCTGTTGAAATTACAGTCCAGGTCGGAAGAACAAAAGAAGCCCCCTGAATTAAACGATGGTGATCTGTCCACCACGTTAGAGATATCTTCGTGTAATCCCTGCACCATTGGTTCAGCATACAGAGCTGAAGAGGTCGCATGTGAAAACGAGCAAAGGGGATCGCGTCCGATGCAGCAGTCATAAGACCTAGAATTTCCATGCATAAGGCTACCGAAGGGAATGATTGTGACTGAAGGTTTCGACAAGCTGTAATCAATTATAGACGTCTCTTGTCTGTTAAAGACAGAGTCATGGACACTGAATCTATCTGGAAACCCAGAAAGGTTACCCTTGTTTGAGGAATCAAAGAACTTTTTAGTAAATTGATCCTCCAACCATGATCTTGAAGAAACAACACAAGTCGATTCGTATGAGACTCTGCTAAATGTAAAGACGGAGCAAGTACCAAGATATCGTCCAAATAAGGAAATACCACAATACCCTGTTCTCTGATTACAGACAGAAGGGCACCGAGAATCTTTGTGAAAATTCTTGGAGCTGTAGCAAGGCCAAACGGTAGAGCCACAAATTGGTAATGCTTGTCTAGAAAAGAGAATCTCAGGAACTGATAATGATCTGGATGAATCGGAATATGCAGATATGCATCCTGTAAATCTATTGTGGACATATAATTCCCTTGCTGAACAAAAGGCAATATAGTCCTTACAGTTACCATCTTGAACGTTGGTATCCTTACATAGCGATTCAATAATTTTAGATCCAGAACTGGTCTGAAGGAATTCTCCTTCTTTGGTACAATGAAGAGATTTGAATAAAACCCCATCCCCTGTTCCGGAACTGGAACTGGCATAATTACTCCAGCCAACTCTAGATCTGAAACACAATTCAGAAATGCTTGAGCTTTCACTGGATTTACTGGGACATGGGAAAGAAAAAATCTCTTTGCAGGAGGTCTCATCTTGAAACCAATTCTGTACCCTTCTGAAACAATGTTCTGAATCCAAAGATTGCGAACAGAATTGATCCAAATTTCTTTGAAAAAACGTAACCTGCCCCCTACCAGCGGAACTGGAATGAGGGCCGTACCTTCATGTGAACTTAGAAGCAGGCTTTGCCTTTCTAGCAGGCTTGGATTTATTCCAGACTGGAGATGGTTTCCAAACTGAAACTGCTCCTGAGGACGAAGGATCAGGCTTTTGTTCTTTGTTGAAACGAAAGGATCGAAAACGATTGATAGCCCTGTTTTTACCTTTAGACTTTTTATCCTGTGGTAAAAAAGTTCCTTTCCCACCAGTAACAGTTGAAATAATAGAATCCAACTGAGAACCAAATAATTTGTTTCCCTGGAAAGAAATGGAAAGTAGAGTTGATTTAGAAGCCATATCAGCATTCCAAGTCTTAAGCCATAAAGCTCTTCTGGCTAAGATAGCCAGAGACATAAATCTAACATCAACTCTAATAATATCAAAAATGGCATCACAGATGAAATTATTAGCATGCTGGAGAAGAATAATAATATCATGAGAATCACGATTTGTTACTTGTTGCGCTAGAGTTTCCAACCAAAAAGTTGAAGCTGCAGCAACATCAGCCAATGATATAGCAGGTCTAAGAAGATTACCTGAACATAGATAAGCTTTTCTTAGAAAAGATTCAATTTTTCTATCTAAAGGATCCTTAAACGAGGTACCATCTGATGTAGGAATGGTAGTACGTTTAGCAAGGGTAGAAATAGCCCCATCAACTTTAGGGATTTTGTCCCAAAATTCTAACCTGTCAGGCGGAACAGGATATAATTGCTTAAAACGTTTAGAAGGAGTAAATGAATTACCCAATCTATCCCATTCCTTAGCAATTACTGCAGAAATAGCATTAGGAACAGGAAAGACTTCTGGAATAACCGCAGGAGCTTTAAAAACCTTATCTAAACGTATAGAATTAGTATCAAGAGGACTAGAATCCTCTATTTCTAAAGCAATTAGTACTTCTTTAAGTAAAGAGCGAATAAATTCCATCTTAAATAAATATGAAGATTTATCAGCATCAATCTCTGAGACAGAATCCTCTGAACCAGAAGAGTCCAAAGAATCAGAATGATGGTGTTCATTTAAAAATTCATCTGTAGAAAGAGAAGATTTAAAAGACTTTTTACGTTTACTAGAAGGAGAAATAACAGACAAAGCCTTCTTTATGGATTCAGAAACAAAATCTCTTATGTTATCAGGAACATTCTGCACCTTAGATGTTGAGGGAACTGCAACAGGCAATGGTACATCACTAAAGGAAATATTATCTGCATTAACAAGTTTGTCATGACATTTAATACAAACAACAGCTGGAGGAATAGCTACCAAAAGTTTACAGCAGATACACTTAGCTTTGGTAGATCCAGCAGGCAGAGGTTTTCCTGTAGTATCTTCTGGCTCAGATGCAACGTGAGACATCTTGCAATATGTAAGAGAAAAAACAACATATAAAGCAAAATAGATCAAATTCCTTATAAGACAGTTTCAGGAATGGGAAAAAAATGCCAAACATCAAGCTTCTAGCAACCAGAAGCAAATGAAAAATGAGACTGAAATAATGTGGAGACAAAAGCGACGCCCATATTTTTTGGCGCCAAAAAAGACGCCCACATTATTTGGCGCCTAAATGCTTTTTTGCGCCAAAAATGACGCAACATCCGGAACGCCGACATTTTTGGCGCAAAATAACGTCAAAAAATGACGCAACTTCCGGCGACACGTATGACGCCGGAAACGGAAATGAATTTTTGCGCCAAAAAAGTCCGCGCCAAAAATGACGCAATAAAATGAAGCATTTTCAGCCCCCGCGAGCCTAACAGCCCACAGGGAAAAAGTCAAATTTTTGAGGTAAGAAAAAATATGATAATTAAAGCATAATCCCAAATATGAAACTGACTGTCTGGAAATAAGGAAAGTTGAACATTCTGAGTCAAGGCAAATAAATGTTTGAATACATATATTTAGAACTTTATAAATAAAGTGCCCAACCATAGCTTAGAGTGTCACAGAAAATAAGACTTACTTACCCCAGGACACTCATCTACATGTTTGTAGAAAGCCAAACCAGTACTGAAACGAGAATCAGTAGAGGAAATGGTAAATATAAGAGTATATCGTCGATCTGAAAAGGGAGGTAAGAGATGAATCTCTACGACCGATAACAGAGAACCTTATGAAATAGACCCCGTAGAAGGAGATCACTGCATTCAATAGGCAATACTCTCCTCACATCCCTCTGACATTCACTGCACGCTGAGAGGAAAACCGGGCTCCAACTTGCTGCGGAGCGCATATCAACGTAGAATCTAGCACAAACTTACTTCACCACCTCCCTTGGAGGCAAAGTTTGTAAAAACTGATTTGTGGGTGTGGTGAGGGGTGTATTTATAGGCATTTTAAGGTTTGGGAAACTTTGCCCCTCCTGGTAGGAATGTATATCCCATACGTCACTAGCTCATGGACTCTTGTTAATTACATGAAAGAAAACGCCAGTTACGCTGAGGGAGCCCCATGATCGATGTGAGATGTAGGAGCAAGATGTGAACTCCACTGGAATAGGACACAACTCTATTTCTACAGATGCTGTGTACAAGTTGATGTTCACTAAAAGTGTCCAAAAATCCCCTTATAAACTGTAATAGTTATATTGCGCTTCAGCAGGTGCTGGCTTAGCTCACTCCACTCGCATTTTAATAAACAAATGTATGTAGGTCATTTGAGGTTTGGTAAACTTCGCCCCCTCATGGTAGGAATGTATATCCCATCAGTAACTAGCTCGTGGACTCTTGCTACCTATATGAAAAAAATATATTTTGATAAGTGTCATTTTATATTTTTTAATAGTTAATTCTTGATCCCTAAGTTTTATCTTCTGCCCTCTGTGATATAGTGGTTAAATGAAACATTTTAAAATGCCTCTAGATAAGTACCCTAGGCTAGGGCACTGGTTTTCCAACCTGTCCTCAGGCCTCCCCAACAGGCCAGGTTTTCAGGATTACCTTGGATGAGAGCAGGTAAAATAACCATGCTTACTAAACGGCTGATTATTTCACCTGTGAAATATTCACAGATAACCTCAAATTGTGGCCTGTTTGGGAGGTCTGAAAACCAGTACCCTAGGTAATTTCTACAAATATATACTTTTGTGCAGCAGTTTTGGATCGGTTGGCTGCTATTAAGTTTACCCTCCTCCAAGCATAGCAAATTTTGCAAACTTAAGTGAACCCATACATAGTTTTTTTAATAGACTAACATGGCTCTCTTGCGATACCCTATATGGGTATATAAGATAACAATAAATTCTCTACTTCCTCATGCCCATCAATCACATTAACAATAATTTTTTTTAATGAATGAATTATTCCTTCTTTTACAAAATTGTTTGGCCTCTTAAAGGGGCATAAACCCACTTTTTTCTTTCATTATATCTTAACTAGAGCACAGGTGAAATAATCAGCTGATCAGTAACCATGGTTACTATCCTGCTCTCACCCTTTCAGCTGATTATTTCAGCTGATTATTTCACCTGTGCTCTAGTTAAAATGCAATGAAAATCTGGCCTGTTAAGGGTCCTGAGGACTGGAGTTGAGAAACAGATTTAAAGCATACAATTTTAAACAAAATTCAAATTTACTTTATCTTGATTTGTTCTCTTGCTATCCTTTGTTGAAAAGCATACATCAGAAGAAGCAATGGAGCACTGGGAGATAGCTGCTGATTGGTGGCTGCACGTATATGACTTGTCATTGGCACACCTGGTTTGTTCAGCTAAATCACAGTAGTGCATTGCTGCTCCTTCAACAAAAGATCTAAGAGAATAAAGAAAAATTGTTAATAGAAGTAAATCAGAGAGTTGTTTAAAACTGTATGCCCCTTTAAAGCCCAGCATGTTGCAATGTATGGTTAAAATAAATATTTAAAGAATCCTGTGATTAGTAATTCTCCAAGCATTTTTCCAGTTTTAACTCAGACTTCAAAATTCTTATCACATGGAAGACCAGCTTGAGACCCCATTCTATATTATTCCTGGTTTTGTCTGATCCCTATTGCTCTTCTGTGTCTCAACTATGAATAGTGACACCAAAAATACAAAGTCCACACCAGACAACCTTTATTTTGGGTTTTGCTTCATACAAAAAATGCTCACATAGTAAATACCCATATATGGTCAGCATGCAGTATGGAGGAGGCACAGCAGCCAATGTCCCATTGTAGGGCTGATCAGTTAAGCAGGAAAAGTGGGTAGTTCTGAACAAAGATGAAGTGCCCTCTTAATGTCTACAAAATAAATGTTGCTATCTCTATAGTGAAATATAAAGATTTAGCAACACTTAGCAGAAAATGAATAACCTCACGCCTGCCGGATATTCTTCATTGTGCCATCTGAGCCTCCATGGCTTGTGCTGTCCACTCTGGTGCCGTTTGGGTGATCTTCTCCAAAAGGTTATTAACTTGGAAACATAATGACTGAATCTGTTTATCCCATGTTGGTAAAGCCTCCCTCGCTGTGCAGAAAAAACAAACGAACAAACTGTCAGACAGCAATAAAATCAGAAACATTGCTGCATTTGAGTTCCCTGATGTGTTGTTTTTAGTGCCTGTACCTCAAATATATATGGTCATTGACTAAGGGCTCGATTATCAATCAAAGGCGTACATATTCGTCGTTGTCCACCCCAGCTCTCCTCTGGGGGGCAGTAATCTGCTGCCAGAATTTAACATTGCATGCGAGCGCTATGCCGCCCCCTGCCCGGGCACAGCCAATCACCTACAGGCAGGAACGGTCAATCTACCCAATCGGACAAGACCGGGTGGAGAAGATTGTAGGAAACAGCGGTCTAATGACCACTGCATGATAAATCGTGAATGCAGGTTCTCTTGTGAGAACCTGCAGTCATAGGGAGGTGAAGGGCTGCATGATAAATCGTGAATGCAGGTTCTCTTGTGAGAACCTGCAGTCATAGGGAGGTGAAGGGCTGCATGATAAATCGTGAATGCAGGTTCTCTTGTGAGAACCTGCAGTCATAGGGAGGTGAAGGGCTGCATGATAAATCGTGAATGCAGGTTCTCTTGTGAGAACCTGCAGTCAGAACCTGCAGTCATAGGGAGGTGAAGGGCTGCATGATAAATCGTGAATGCAGGTTCTCTTGTGAGAACCTGCAGTCATAGGGAGGTGAAGGGCTTGATTAATCGAGCCCTAAATATGGCTGTAGTAATGAAAATACAGAATGCCTATTAGTAGACTCTGATAATCAGTTTACTAATAGGTATACTACTACTCAGAGAAACGCCTCTTGTTTTATTGTGTAAAATTGTGCATGTCTCAAGCCAAAAAGCTAATTCTGTAACCTGGAAATCAAATAGCTACTTTATGCAATTTGCAGCATTGTGCAACCTAGGTTACTTACGTTGCATTTCTATTCTAGGAAGAGAAGACAATACTGTGGCCCACGCATAAAAAAAAGTTAGTCATCAATCCTATAAAACTACATTGCGTTCATAGATACGCTACTCGTTTTTTCTTTTAAACACACCCGATTAGGGATTTGTAGATATTGAGATCACAGTTATACTTACTTTCAAAATGAACAATGCCATCAATTTGGTCAATGAATCCATTCATCCGGCCCTCTGTGATCATTTGGGAAGCTATTTTTTCAGCCTGTGGATAGAAGAATCATACAGATATTAATACAAAAAACAAACACTCAATTAAAGGCATATGAAACCGAAGATTTTCTTTCATGATTCAGCTATAGCATGCAATTTAAACAACATTCTAATTTACTTCTATTATCTTTTTATTTTACCCAAGTACAAAATATATTATCTATTAACTCAATTTATTTTGTTCACTTGGTATCTTTTGTTGAAAAGCAGGGACGTAAGCTCAGCAGTGTGCACGTGTCTGAGACACTATATGGCAACAGTTTTGCAAGAATGTTATCCATTTGCAAGAGCCCTAGACAACAGCAATATTTCCAGCCATGTAGTTCTCCAAACACCTACCTAGGTATCGCTTCAACAAAGAATACTATGGAAACAAAGCAAATTTAATAAAAAGTAGTACATTGGAAACTTTTTTAAACATTGTATGCTCTGTCTGAATCACAATTTTTTTTTTGGACTTCATATCCCTTTAAGAGTTTATAAAAGGGCATATTTATGAAATTAGCAAACTTAAAGGGACACTGAACCCAATTTTTTCTTCATGATTGAGAGAGCATGACATTTTAAGCAACTTTCTAATTTACTCCTATTATCAATTTTTCTTCGTTCTCTTGCTATCTTTATTTGAAAAGCAGGAATGTAAATCTTAGCAGCCAGCCCATTTTAGATTCAGCATTATGGATAGCGCTTGCTTATTGGAGGTTTACATTTACCCACCAATAAGCAAGCATAACCCAGCTTCTCTACCAAAAATGGGCCGGCTCCTATGCATCACATTTCTGCTTTTTAAATAAAGCTAGCAAGAGAACAAAGAAAAATTGATAATAGGAGTAAATTCGAAAGTTGCATGCTCTATCTGAATCATGAAAAAAAAAAATGTTGGGCTTAGTGTCCCTTTAATCAATTAGATGCCACCACAATTAAGTAAAATGATCCCAAAGACTTTTCCCACTTAAGTTATCCTCTTTTCATTTATCTGTATTTTCTCCCCTCTATTTACTCTGTAGTTTTACTTGCGGGTTCACAGATGTGCTATATCATATACACTGCAGACCAGATGTGTGGCAAAAGGCAACCCTTAATCCAAAGATCCTTGTACAATCAGCATTGTTTTGTATAGTAGTCAGTGTTTCTGAACCGCGGTCCTCAAGTACCCTCAACGGGCCAGGATTTCATTATAGCTGAACTAGGCATAGGTGAAATAATTAGCGGATCAGTAACTATGGTTACTAAGCTGCTCTCACCCATCAGCTGATTATTTCACCTGTCCTCTAGTTCTTGGCCTGTTCGCGGTTGAGAAACACTGCTCTACGTGACCTATATTTGAGGTTTTATGCATTGCTCCTTTTTACCTTGGTTATCTGAATTATTGTTTAATTCTTCAAGGAAAAAAAAAAAGATCATGAAAAGAACATTTAAACACCTTAACTACATTTCTTTATAGTATTGTTTTGAGGATACAACAGTTTAAGGCATAAACAGTTTAGACATAAAACCCAAAACATTTTTTTTCAAATAGAGCATGACATTTTAAACAACTTTCCAATTTACTTCTATTGTCAGTTTTGCTTCATTCTCTTGGTATCCTTTATTGAAGGAGCAGCAATGCACTTCTGGGAGCTAGCTGAACACATTGGTAAGCCAATGACAAGAGGTATATTTGTGCCGCCACCAAACAGCAGCTAGCTGAGGTAAGTTCCTGAGCCTACCTAAGTATGCTTTTCAACAAAAAATACAAAAAGAACAAAGCAAATGAGATCATAGAAATACATTGGAAAGTTGTTTAAAAGTTGTTTAAAATTGTATGCTCTATCTGAATCATCAAAGAAAAATTTTGGGTTTCATGTCCCTTTTATAAAGATAGATAGTGCAATTTTCTTTTACATTCTCCTCCTACATACGGGTTTTGTAATGCAGCCTGGTTTCCAAGTGTTGTGTTGGTTGCTAGATTCTGAAGAAATTTGTCGAGCTCTGTTTAAAAGGGAAATTAAACAACTCTTGCTTTTTTGTTAAAAATTGTTCTTGTCCAACCCACCCTAGAAAAGCCGAAATCTGAATTTTGTGATGTAGGTTTTCTTCGAAATGCTGAAAATCAATACCCGACTTAGGCAATTTGCAGCATCTGAAGAAAATCTCTGTCACAGAATTTGCTTTTTGGCCACTCAAGGGAGTTTGGAACTAGTCGAAGAAAATTGTAAATGCCCTTTAATCCTTTTTTAATTGATTTCTGTTATTTTATTGCCAGCTACAGATTGCTGATCTACTGTCTAAGCGCATTATATATATTGTCACCTATAGATTATTACCTGGATTTTATAATGTACTATAGAATACAACTGTCACTTTAAGAGATTGTGATAAGTATTGAAAAGGTTAATTAAATTGACTATTTAATGGGTATAGGGACACAGCTGTGTATCCCTGACGATGTGCCGGACAGGCAGGTAACGTGTTGGAAGAGCAGCTGAATGTTGGATTTAAAAATGATTCAATAAATGTTGAACTTTTAAACTTTAAAATTTTGCACAGACTGTCGCCAATATTGAATTGTGAATTATAGATCATTATCTACTTTATATAACACCTTAACCTAATAAGTATTGAGCTCTTATCAGGGTTGTTTATAGCGCAGGTCTTGCAGATGTCAGGAAGGCCGCGCTATATCCGCAAGCCTCCGGAAATGAGGCATGCAGTACTAGCACAGTTTCCCCTTAATGACCATGCAACGTAAACGGTACGTTGGTTGTTAAAGTGAAAGTAAATTTCAGCCCTTTACAACACATCCAAGTATTGTATACATTCCAAATAGTAAGATCACTATATATATATATATATTTTTTTTTAATTCTGTGAATTTTGACTTTTAATTTAAATTTTATTTCTCCTACCGTTATCCGTCATGCTCCGCCCATCTTAGACTTCCTATGTTTGTGTTTTGACGTATAGATCGGTCCCACCCGCTCTATACGTATGTCAAATGCAGGTTCACAAGCAAAGAACGCATTGCGCATGCGCGAATCGTAGATCTTCCCGTCAATGCGCATGCGATTCTGTGATGAGCCTGTTTACAACTCGGCTGTTCTAAAACAAAAGGTGTGCGCATGCGCAAATCGTGAACGCGTGTCCTACACAATGAGCACAAAAAAGATTTGCCGCATGCGCAATTGAACACATAGACAGATGACGTTGGCTCGCGGCCACCTAATTGCCAGAAAGTCAATTGGTTGATCGATAAACGTGATCAGGAAGTAAAATGAGAGGAAAAAAACGGGTTGAATTGTAAGTTGTAAAATATCGAGTTTATTTGCGGCGAAAATGGCATTTACATGCAAATTTGTAAAAACTCATGACTGAAACTCCTATTTTTTTTAAATGAACTGTGTAACCGAGGAGAGCGGACCACATAACTTTACTTTCACTTTAAGAGGTTAAAAGCTAATCAGTTTTCTTTTTTCCCCCCCTTAATTTTATTAAATTAAGTCATAAAACAGGTATCCATCAATATACCTAATCCGTTTTATTTCTAATATAGAAACCTGTAGATTGCTGATCTGCTGACTAAGTATATTACATACTTTCACCTATAGATTAACACCTACATTTAATCAGAAAATGTTTATTTAAAAAAGGCTAATTGTTTTATTGCCAATTATAGCTTGCTAAACTACTACTGTCTAAGCATATTGTATTTTCACCTTTAGATCATTACCTCCTACATTATATCAGAAAGAGCTTTTTTTAATAGCAAATCTAGTTTATTTCTAATATTACAGCCTATAGATAGGGGATGTACTGACTAAGCATATATTATGAAGTTTTACCTTTTGATTATTAAAACATATCAGAAAACATAACTTCTGCTTACCTGATAAATTATTTTCTTTCTTGGCAGTGAGAGTCCACAAATTAATTCATTACCTATAGGAAATACTTCACCTGGCCACCAGGAGGAGGCAAATACACCCCAAACAAAGCATCAATATCCCTCCCACTTTCCCTACCCTCTCAGTAGTTCAAGGCGAGGATAAGGAAAAGTAGAGAGATAAAAAGGGGTACAGAGGTGCCAAAACACTGCTGCCACTATGCAATTTTAGGGCAGGGGTGCGTGGACTCTTACTGCCAAGAAAGAAATGAATTTATCAGGTAAGCATAAATTAAGTTTTCTTTCTAATGGCAGTGAGAGTCCACAAATTTATTCATTACCTATGGGAAACTTATACCCAAGCTGTGGAGGACACAAAATGAATAGGGAGGGAAAGGTGGGGAAGGCAGCCCTAAGAACTAGGCACCACCGCTTGAATAACCTCTCTCCCAAAAGATGCCTCTGCTGAGGCAAAACAATCAAATATGTAACATTTTGTGAAAGTATGCAATGAGGACCAAGTAGCAGCCTTACAAATCTGTTCAACTGATGCCTCATTTTTGAAGGCCTAGGAAGAAGACACTGCACGGGTAGAATGTGCCGTAATTTGTAAAGGAGGCTGCTGGCCTGTTTTTATATACACCATGCAAATCAAACTTCTGAACCAGAAGGATAGAGTAATAGCAGTGGCCTTCTGACCTGTGCACTTACCAGAATGCAAGACAAATAAGGAAGATGAATGACAAAATTCCTTGGTAGCATGAAGGTAGAACTTTAAAGATCTAACCACATCTAAATTATCTAACAACCTCTCCTTAGTGGAAGAAGGATTGGGACAGAGACGGAACAACGATTTCCTGATTAATATTGTAAGTTGAAACAACCTTAGGTAAAAAAAAAAACAGAATTTATACTTACCTGATAAATTACTTTCTCTTGCGGTGTATCCAGTCCACGGATTCATCCTTACTTGTGGGATATTCTCCTTCCCTACAGGAAGTGGCAAAGAGAGCACACAGCAGAGCTGTCCATATAGCTCCCCCCCTAGCTCCACCCCCCAGTCATTCGACCAAAGGTTAAGAAGCCAAAGGAGAAACCATAGGGTGCAGTGGTGACTGTAGTTTAAACAAAAAAAATTTATTTATTTTTTCTTTACCTGACTTAATTGCCAGGGCGGGCCGTGGACTGGATACACCGCAAGAGAAAGTAATTTATCAGGCAAGTATAAATTCTGTCTTCTCTTGCAAGGTGTATCCAGTCCACGGATTCATCCTTACTTGTGGGATACCAATACCAAAGCTTTAGGACACGGATGAAGGGAGGGAACAAGACAGGTACCTTAAACGGAAGGCACCACTGCTTGCAAAACCTTACTCCCAAAAATAGCCTCAGAAGAAGCAAAAAGTATCGAATTTGTAAAATTTGGCAAAAGTATGCAGTGAAGACCAAGTCGCTGCCTTACAAATCTGTTCCACAGAAGCCTCATTTTTGAAAACCCATGTGGAAGCCACTGCTCTGGTAGAATGAGCAGTAATTCTTTCAGGAAGCTGCTGGCCAGCAGTCTCATAGGCCAAACGGATGATGCTTTCAGCCAAAAGGAAAGAGGTAGCAGTCGCTTTCTGACCTCTCCTCTTACCAGAATAGATAACAAACAAAGAAGATGTTTGTCTGAAATCCTTAGTTGCTTGTAAATAGAACTTTAAAGCACGAACTACATCAAGATTATGCAAAAGACGGTCCTTCTTCGAGATGGGTTAGGACACAGAGAAGGAACAACTATTTCCTGGTTAATATTCTTGTTAGAAGCAACTTTAGGAAGAAAACCAGGTTTGGTACGCAAAACTACCTTATCTGCATGGAACACCAGATAAGGTGAATCACACTGTAAGGCAGATAATTCTGAGACTCTTCGAGCAGACGAGATAGCTACCAAAAACAAAACTTTCCAAGATAACAACTTAATATCTATGGAATGTAAAGGTTCAAACGGAACCCCTTAAAGAACTGAAAGAACTAGCTTTAGAGTCCATGGCGGAGCCACAGGTTTATAGACAGGCTTGATTCTGACTAAAGCCTGTGCAAACGCTTTAACGTCCGGTACCTCTGCCAGACGCTTGTGCAAAAGGATAGACAGAGCAGATATCTGTCCCTTTAAAGAACTAGCCGACAATCCCTTCTCCAAACCGTCTTGGAGAAAAGACAATATCCTGGGAATCCTAATCTTACTCCATGAGTGACCCTTGGATTCACACCAACAAAGATATTTCCACCATATCTTATGGTAGACTTTCCTGGTGACAGGCTTTCTAGCCTGGATCAGAGTATCTAAAACACGCTTTGAAAGAATTAAGCGTTCAATCTCCAAGCAGTCAGTATTGAAACTAGATTTGGATGCTTGAACGGACCCTGTATTAGAAGGTCCTGCCTCATTGGCAGTGTCCATGGTGGGACAGATGACATGTCCACTATGTCTGCATACCAAGTCCTGCGTGGCCACGCAGGCGCTATCAAAATCACTGACGCCTTCTCCTGCTTGATTCTGGCGATCAGACGAGGGAGAAGAGGAAACGGTGGGAAAACATAAGCCAGATTGAAGGACAAAGGCGCTACTAGATCTATCAATGCCGCCTTGGGGTCCCGGGACCTGGATCCGTAGAGAGGAAGCTTGGTGTTCTGACGGGACGCCATCAGGTCCAACTCTGGAATGCCCCATAGCTGAGTCAGCTGGGCAAATACCTCCGGGTGGAATTCCCACTCCCCCGGGTGAAAAGTCTGACGACTTAGAAAATCCGCCTCCCAGTTGTCTACACCTGGGATGTGAATTGCTGAGAGATGGCAGGAGTGGGCCTCCGCCCACCTGAATATTTTGGTTACTTCCCTCATCGCTAGAGAACTCTTTGTTCCCCCCTGATGATTCATGTAAGCTACAGTCATAATGTTGTCCGACTAAAATCTTATGAATTTGGCCGCAGCTAGGTGAGGCCATGCCTGAAGCACGTTGAATATCGCCCTCAGTTTGAGCTACAGATGGCCGAGGAATGGAATGAAGAACTCGGCAAGTAGTTAAAAGTTTCAACTTTCTGACCTCCGTCAGAAATATTTTCATTTCTACCGAATTTATTGGTGTTCCTAGGAAGGGAACCCTTGTGAGTGGGGACAGGGAACTCTTTTTGATGTTCACCTTCCACCCGTGAGACCTTAGAAAGGCCAATACAATCACCGTGTGAGCCTTGGCTCTGTGAAAAAACGGCGCCTGAATTAAGATGTCGTCCAAATAAGGCGCCACTGCTATGCCCCGCGGTCTTAGAACCGCCAGAAGGGACCTTAGCACCTTTGTGAAAATTCTGGGAGCAGTGGCTAAACCGAATGGAAGAGCCACGAACTGATAATGCTTGTCTAGAAAAGCGAACCGGAGGAACTGATGATGATCTTTGTGGATTGGGATATGCAGGTACGCATCCTTTAGATACACGGTAGTCATATATTGACCTTCCTGGATCATAGGTAAGATTGTCCGAATGGTCTCCATCTTGAATGATGAGACTCTGAGGAATTAGTTTAGAAATTTGAGATCCAGGATTGGTCTGAAAGTTCCTTCTTTTTAGGGAACCACAAAGAGGTTTGAGTAAAACCCCAGCCCTTGTTCCGCAATTGGAACTGGGTGGAACACTCCCATTGTATGTAGGACATCTACACAGCGTAAGAACGCCTCTTTCTTTGTCGTGTCTGTAGACAGACAAGAAATATGGAACCTTCCCCTTGGAGGGGAGTCCTTGAATTCTAGAAGATATCCCTGGGTAACAATCACTAAAGCCCAGAGATCGAGAACATCTCTTGCCCAGGCCTGAGCGAAGAGAGAAAGTCTGCCCCCTACTAGATCCGATTCCGGATCGGGGGCTACCCCATCATGCTGTCTTGGTAGCAGCTGCAGGCTTTTTGGCCTGTTTACCCCTGTTCCAGCCCTGATAAGGCTTCCAGGTTGCCTTGGGCTGTGAAGCGTTACCCTCTTGCTTTGCAGCTGTAGAGGCTAAAGCTGGACCGCTCCTGAAATTACGAAAGGAACGAAAATTAGCTTTGTTTTTAGCCTTAAAAGGCTTGTCCTGGGGGAGAGCATGGCCCTTTCCCCGGTGATTTCTGAAATAATCTCTTTCAATTCTGGCCCGAAAAGGGTCTTTCCCTTGAAAGGGATATTTAACAATTTGGATTTTGACGACACATCGGCCGACCATGACTTGAGCCAAAGCACTCTGCGTGCCATAATGGCGAAGCCTGAATTTTTTGCCGCCAACTTAGCTAATTGCAAAGCGGCATCTGTGATAAATGAATTAGCCAGCTTTAGAGCCTTAATTCTATCCATAATTTCGTCATATGAGGACTCCGTCTGGAGCGACTCCTCCAGCGCCTCAAACCAGAAAGCTGCTGCAGTAGTTACAGGAACAATGCAGGCAATAGGTTGGAGAAGAAAGCCTTGTTGAACAAAGATTTTCTTAAGTAAACCTTCTAACCTTTTATCCATAGGATCTTTAAAAGCACAGCTGTCTTCAATTGGTATGGTTGTACGCTTAGCAAGTGTCGAAACAGCCCCCTCTACCTTAGGGACCGTCTGCCACGAGTCCCGCCTAGGGTCAGTTATGGGGAACATTTTCTTAAAAATAGGTGGGGGGACAAAAGGGACACCTGGTCTATCCCACTCCCTAGTAACAATATCCGCAACCCTCTCAGGGATCGGAAATGCATCAGTGTATACAGGAACCTTTAGGTACTTGAACATTTCACACAACTTCTCTGGGACCACCATAGGGTCACAATCATCCAGAGTAGCTAATACCTCCCTGAGCAAAATGCGGAGGTGTTCCAATTTAAATTTGAATCTGACTGTGCCCGATGAGAAACCTTTTCTGAATTGGAAATTTCTCCCTCAGACATCAAATCCCTCACCTCCATTTCAGAGCGTTGTGAGGGTACATCAGATAAGGCTACCAAAGCTTCAGACTGCTCATAATCTGTTCTTAAAACAGAGCTATCACGCTTTGTAGGAAAAACTGGCAGTTTGGATAGAAAGGACGCAAGGGAATTATCCATAACTGTCGCTAATTATTGCAATGTAATAGGGGCAGACGCACTAGAGGCACTAAGCGTCGCTTGCGCGGGCGTAACTGGTTGTGACACATGGGGAGAGGTAGACGCACTATCCTCATTACCTTCAGTCTGAGAATCATCTTGGGCCACATTTTTAAGTGCAACAATATGATCTTTAAAGTGTATAGACATATTCGTGCAATTGGGACACATTCTGAGAGGGGGTTCCACCATGGCTTCTAAACACATTGAACAAGGATTTTCCTTAGTGTCAGACATGTTTAACAGACTAGTAGCATACACAAGCAAGCTTGGAAAACACTTTAATCAAATAAAAAACACAATTTGAAAAAAACGTTACTGTACCTTTAAGAAATAAAAAGGGCACACACTTTTACAAAACAGTGAAAAATGCACCAATCCTTTTGAAATTTTCACAGTATGTACCTAAGGCTTTAATAAGATTGCACAGCAAGTTTCAGAACGATTAACCCCTTAATGCCCAAACCGGAGCAGCCTAAAGCCAACAAGAGCACACACTTTTACAAAACAGTGAAAAATGCACCAATCCTTTTGAAATTTTCACAGTATGTACCTAAGGCTTTAATAAGATTGCACAGTAAGTTTCAGAACGATTAACCCCTTAATGCCCAAATCGGAGCAGCCTAAAGCCAACAAGAGCACACAATTTTACAAAACAGTGAAAAATGCACCAATCCTTTTGAAATTTTCACAGTATGTACCTAAGGCTTTAATATGATTGCACAGCAATTTTCCGAACGATTAACCCCTTAATGCCCAAACTGGAGCAGCCTAAAGCCAACAACCGGTTAACAAACTACAGCACCTTGCCACAGCTTACTACTGTGGCCCTACCTGTCCTTAGGGATCAGTTTTGGGGAAATAAAGCTTCTTCTAGGCCCTCAATCAGCAGCTGGACCCTCCATGTGAAGCAGCATGAAACAGTCTCTCAATTCTAAGTGCGCATCTGAGGCGCAAAATTAGGCCTCTCCCACTCCACTCTGGAGTTGTGAGGCCTACAAAAATCACTTCTAAGTGTCTAAATTTATGCCATGTGGATAATAACCCCAGTAAAACACTCCAAAGTGCTTAAAAAAGTGTCTCCATGAGTATTTTTTTTTTTTTTTTTCAAAAGAGCTTTATTGAGAAAAGAACAAACATACAAAACATATCTTATAAAACCAAAGACAACAAAGAAATGTTCTTAAAACCGTGTTGTGTGGTCTATTATTATAAACCCTAAAGGGATATCTTAATAATGTTCACTGCATTAGATCTCTTTTTCTCTCTTGTCCCTGAGATCTGATAAGTTCCACATCTTAACAACCGGTAAGCTCAGGATTTTCTCCGTTGTCTTCTCCTTTTTCCTTTTTTTTTTTTTTTTCCTCTTTTCTCTCTCTTCTCTTTCTGAACCTCTTTTTACAAAGTTAGACAAACAATAAATGTAGTAGAAGAGTCCAATTATTTTGAGATTATATTAACAGTGCGAGAAAATGCATTAAGTTATGTCGACTGATATACTTTACTTCAGACATTAATCAGAGGGAGGGGTATAGCGGGGAGGGAGGGAAGCAGTTAAAGGTGAAGGGGGAGAAAGGGGAAAAAAAAAAAAAAAAGGGGGGGGACCATGAGTATTTTTTAATAAAAAATCGATTGCCCTGCATTAGTGTCAACCAGCCTATTTAGCTGTGTCATGTAAGCATTCAATTCTATACTAAGTCTCAGAACATAGCTTACCCTCCCCACATGGGGATCTTGTCAGTCTTCTAGCATTATCTCAGTCTTGTCTAGAAATAAATGACTGAACATACCTCATTGCAGTCAAGCCTGCAAACTGTTCCCCCCAACTGAAGTTTTCTGGTACTCCTCAGTCCTGTGTGGGAACAGCAGTGGATTTTAGTTACAACATGCTAAAATCATTTTCCTCTCAGCAGAAATCTTCATCACTTTTCTGCTAGAGAGTAAATAGTACGAACCGGTACCATTTAAAAATAACAAACTCTTGGTTGAAGATCTAAAACTACAATTCTAACACCACATTCACTTTACCCTCCCTGATAGAGAACCTAGTGCGTTAACACGGCAAAGAGAATGACTGGGGGGTGGAGCTAGGGGGGGGAGCTACATGGACAGCTCTGCTGTGTGCTCTCTTTGCCACTTCCTGTAGGGAAGGAGAATATCCCACAAGTAAGGATGAATCCGTGGACTGGATACACCTTGCAAGAGAAAACCCATTTTTGTTAGAACAGCCTTATCCGTATTAATGATCAGATAAGGCGGGTCACATCGAAGGGCAGAGAATTTAGTACAAGAGAACGAGTAGAAGAAATAGCTAACAAAACTTTCAAAGTTAAAAGTTTACAATCAATAGCATAAGCGCAAACAGAGCCGGCTTAATAACTTTTAGAACAAGACTGAGGCTCCTTGGAGGAGCAACTGGTTTGAAAACAGGTATAATTCTAGCCATAGCCTGAACATCTGGCAACCTAGCCAACTTCTTATGTAACAAAACAGAAAGGGCAGAAATCTGACCCTTAAGAGAACTAGAAAAAAACAAATAAACAATCTGTCCATAAAAGCAGGAAATCTTTATTCATCCATTAAAAACACAAGGTTGTAATCCAACATTGTCTCAGAGACAAAACTAAGCATTCAATCTCCATGCAGTCAGCCTCAGAGAATCTAGATTTTGATAGAAGGGACCTTGTGCCAGAAGGAGCAGATGACATTCTCACTAGATCCGCATACCAAGCCGGGCGTGGCCACGCTGGAGCTAGCAGAATCCCCAGAATTCCCTCCTGTTTGATTCGAGCTATGACTCGAGAAAAAAAGGACAATTGGAGGAATAAGATTGAAGTGCCTTGGAACTACTAAAGCGTCCACCAACCCCGCTTGACAATCCCTCCCTCAACCTCACTCCGTATCTTAGCAGTTTGGCACTGAGGTGGGAAGCCATCAGATCTATCTTCAGGCACCCCCACCTGCAGGTGATCTTGCAAAACACCTCCTGATTTAGTGACTGTATATCTATATTCCTTTATTTTAGCCCCTCTCAATGCTTATGTCCAAGATGTCTCATCACCTTGCTAGTAAGCCACCTCTCATGCCGCTTGTCCGATAAGTAATGCGACTAAGCACAGTGTGTAGTGTGGGGAGGGTATGGCGCCTTATGACGCAGGCGTATATCCCCTGTGACACTCCCCTGTGCACAAAATGTATGCCTTACAAATAAACAAGCCACCATTAATGAACATGCAATACATGCCGTGATCGCGGCAAACACACTGACCCACACAGAGCCTGCTCGCTCCTGCCACTGATAACTCCACTGGAGCCATACGAGCAATAAAAATACAGTGCGTTAGCATACTGCACCAGATCTGTACGAAGCCTGTAAAAAAATTCAAGATCCGGTGCAGAGTGTTAAGCACAGCTTCTCCCAGCTGATAAGATGTGTCTTAAGCATACATGCAATAAGCGTACCTCTACTGGAGGGTAATCCACCCTATAAGTGTCCCCCTCCCTTAACATGTCTTCTTCCACGGACCCACATATAGGCAAAAAGCCATGAGGGGATAACAGGGAGATTAGGGGACTTACCCAGTCAGAAGTTCCAGCCAGAATGGATCCTGTAATACAGAGAAAACTTGTTTAACCGTATAAGGGAGGTTAGCTCACAAGACTGAGGGAGGTATGGGAACTTCCCTACGACCATCAGAAGCTATCAGAAACAAAACTACTAAGAGAATTACATATAAGGGAGGTTAGCTCACAAGACGGAGGGAGGTATGGGAACTTCCCTACGACCATCAGAAACTATCAGAAACAAAACTACTAAGAGAATTACATGTTCTATTCCAACTCCTCTGCCTTCTCCATTGAGGACCAGAAAATAAATCTTCAGCAGAGCACCTCTCTCTGCCAACCTCCATGAAATGAGGCAAAGAACTACTGGGAGGGTAGGGGAATGGGGAGGGATATTGATACTTTTGTTTGGGGTGTTTTTGCATCCTCCTGGTGGCCAGGTGAAGTATTTCCCCATAGGTAATGAATGAATTTGTGGACTCTCACTGCCATTAGAAGAAACAGTTTAAAAAAATAAAAGCAATTACAGGCCTTCTAATTACCAAACACCAAGGACAAATAAATAAATGTCTGGATTTCCGGAATACACAAGATCATTAAGAAAATTTAAAGGGACACTGAACCCAAATTTTTTCTTTTGTGATTCAGATAAAGCATGACATTTTATGCTACTTTCTAATTTACTCCTATTATCAAATTTTCTTCATTCTCTTGGTATCTTTATTTGAAATGCAAGAATGTAAGTTTAGATGCCAGACCATTTTTGGTTAAAAACCCGAGTTGTCCTTGCTGATTGGTGGATAAATTCATCCACCAACAAAAAAGTCCTGAACCAAAAAAAACTGAATTTATGCTTACCTGATAAATTACTTTCTCTTGCTGTGTATCCAGTCCACGGATTCATCCTTTACTTGTGGGATATTCTCCTTCCCTACAGGAAGTGACAAAGAGAGCACACAGCAGAGCTGTCCATATAGCTCCACCCCCCAGTCATTCTACCAAAGGTTAGGAAGAAAAAGGAGAAACCATAGGGTGCAGTGGTGACACTAGTTTAAACAATTTTTTTTTACCTGACTTTAAATGCCAGGGCGGGCCGTGGACTGGATACACCGCAAGAGAAAGTAATTTATCAGGTAAGCATAAATTCTGTTTTCTCTTGCAAGGTGTATCCAGTCCACGGATTCATCCTTTACTTGTGGGATACCAATACCAAAGCTTTAGGACACGGATGAAGGGAGGGAACAAGACAGGTACCCTAAACGGAAGGCACCACTGCTTGCAAAACCTTTCTCCCAAAAATAGCCTCCGAAGAAGCAAAAGTATCGAATTTGTAAAATTTAGAAAAAGTATGCAGTGAAGACCAAGTCGCTGCCTTACAAATCTGTTCAACAGAAGCCTCATTTTTGAAAGCCCATGTGGAAGCCACTGCTCTCGTAGAATGAGCAGTAATTGTTTCAGGAGGCTGCTGGGCAGCAGTCTCATAGGCCAAACGGATGATGCTTTTCAGCCAAAAGGAAAGAGGTAGCAGTCGCTTTCTGACCTTTCCTCTTACCAGAATAGATAACAAACAAGGAGGATGTTTGTCTGAAATCCTTAGTTGCTTGTAAATAGAACTTTAAAGCACGAACTACATCAAGATTGTGTAACAGACGTTCCTTCTTCGAAGAAGGATTAGGACACAGAGAAGGAACAACTATTTCCTGGTTAATATTCTTGTTAGAAACAACTTTAGGAAGAAAACCAGGCTTGGTACGCAAAACTACCTTATCTGCGTGGAACACCAGGTAAGAAGAATCACACTGTAAGGCAGATAATTCTGAAACTCTTCGAGCAGAAGAGATAGCTACCAAAAACAAAACTTTCCAAGATAACAATTTAATGTCTATGGAATGTAAAGGTTCAAACGGAACCCCTTGAAGAACTGAAAGAACTAGATTTAGACTCCATGGCGGAGCCACAGGTTTATAGACAGGCTTGATTCTGACTAAAGCCTGAGCAAACGCTTGAACGTCTGGTACCTCTGCCAGACGCTTGTGTAAAAGAATAGACAGAGCAGATATCTGTCCCTTTAAAGAACTAGCTGACAATCCTTTCTCCAATCCTTCTTGGAGGAAAGACAATATCCTGGGAATCCTAATCTTACTCCATGAGTAACCCTTGGATTCACACCAACCCAGATATTTCCGTCATATCTTATGGTAGATTTTCCTGGTGACAGGCTTTCTAGCCTGAATCAGAGTATCTATAACTGACTCAGAGAAACCACGCTTTGATAGAATTAAGCGTTCAATCTCCAAGCAGTCAGACGTAGAGAAACTAGATTTGGATGCTTGAACGGACCCTGTATTAGAAGATCCTGCCTCATTGGCAGTGTCCATGGTGGGACAGATGACATGTCCACTAGGTCTGCATACCAAGTCCTGCGTGGCCACGCAGGCGCTATCAGAATCACTGAAGCCTTCTCCTGCTTGATTCTGGCGACCAGACGAGGGAGAAGGGGAAACGGTGGAAAAACATAAGCCAGATTGAAGGACCAAGGCGCTGCTAGAGCATCTATCAATACCGCCTTGGGGTCCCGGGACCTGGACCCGTAGAGAGGAAGTGTTCTGACGGGACGCCATCAGATCCAACTCTGGAGTGCCCCATAACTGAGTCAGCTCTGTAAACACCTCCGGGTGGAGTTCCCACTCCCCCAGGTGAAAAGTCTGACGACTTAGGAAATCCGCCTCCCAGTTGTCTACTCCTGGGATGTGAATTGCTGAGAGCTGGCAGGAGTGATCCTCCGCCCACTTTATTATTTTGGTTACTTCCTGATCCCCCTGATGATTGACGTAAGCTACAGTCGTGATGTTGTCCGACTGAAATCTGATGAATTTGGCCACAGCTAGTTGAGGCCATGCCTGAAGAGCGTTGAATATCGCCCTCAGTTCCAGAATGTTTATCGGGAGAAGCTTTTCTTCCCGAGACCACAAGCCCTGAGCTTTCAGGGAGTCCCAGACCGCACCCCAGCTCAACAGACTGGCGTCGGTCGATACAATGATCCACTTTGGTCTGCGGAAACATATTCCCTGAGACAGGTGATCCTGAGACAACCACCAGAGAAGAGAATCTCTGGTCTCCTGGTCCAACTGAATTTGAGGAGACAAATCTGCATAATCCCCATCCCACTGTTTGAGCATGCATAGTTGCAGTGGTCTGAGGTGAATCCGAGCAAAAGGGACTATGTCCATTGCCGCTACTATTAATCCGATTGTCTCCATGCACTGAGCCACCGATGGCCGGGGAATGGGATGAAGAACTTGGCAAGTAGTTAAGAGTTTTAATTTTCTGACCTCCGTCAGAAATATTTTCATTTCTACTTAGTCTATTAGAGTCCCTAGGAAGGGAACCTTGTGAGAGGGGAAAGGGAAATCTTTTTGATGTTCACCTTCCACCCGTGAGACCTCAGAAAGGCCAATACAATCTCCGTGTGAGACTTGGCTCTTTGGAAAGTCGGCGCCTGAATTAAGATGTCGTCTAGATAAGGCGCCACTGCTATGCCCCGCGGCCTTAGGACCGCCAGGAGGGACCCTAGCGCCTTTGTGAAAATTCTGGGAGCAGTGGCTAAGCCGAAAGGAAGAGCCACAAACTGGTAATGCTTGTCCAGAAAGGCGAACCTGAGAAACTGATGATGATCTTTGTGGATAGGAATGTGTAGGTATGCATCCTTTAGATCCACGGTAGTCATATATTGACCTTCCTGGATCATTGGTAAGATTGTCCGAATGGTCTCCATTTTGAATGATGGGACTCTGAGGAATCTGTTTAGAATTTTTAGATCCAGGATTGGTCTGAAAGTTCCCTCTTTTTTGGGAACCACAAACAGGTTTGAGTAAAAACCCAGCCCTTGTTCCACGATTGGAACTGGGTGGATCACTCCCATTGTATGTAGATCTTCTACACAGCGTAAAAACGCCTCTTTCTTTGTCTGATCTGTAGACAGACGAGAAATGTGGAACCTCCCCCTTGGAGGAGAACCCTTGAATTCTAGAAGATATCCCTGGGATACAATATCTAACGCCCAAGGATCGTGTACATCTCTTGCCCAGGCCTGAGCGAAGAGAGAGTCTGCCCCCTACTAGATCCGGTCCCGGATCGGGGGCTACCCCTTCATGCTGTCTTGTTGGCAGCTGCAGGCTTTTTGGCCTGTTTAGCCTTATTCCAGCCCTGGTAAGGTTTCCATGTTGCCTTGGGCTGTGAAGCATTACCCTCTTGCTTTGCAGCCGGAGAGGATGAAGCGGGACCGTTCCTGAAATTACGAAAGGAACGAAAATTAGCTTTGTTCTTTGTCTTAAAGGACTTGTCCTGAGGGAGAACATGGCCTTTTCCCCCGGTGATTTCTGAAATAATCTCTTTCAATTCAGGCCCGAAGAGGGTCTTTCCTTTGAAAGGGATGTTCAAAAGCTTGGATTTAGACGACACATCGGCCGACCAGGACTTTAGCCATAGCGCCCTGCGCGCCAAAATGGCGAAACCTGAATTTTTTGCCGCTAACTTAGCTATTTGGAAAGCAGAATTAGTGATAAAAGAATTAGCTAGCTAGCTTTAGAGCCTTAATTCTATCCATAATTTCCTCATATGAGGTCTCCGTCTGGAGCGAGTCTTCCAGCGGCTCAAACCAGAAAGCAGCTGCAGTAGTTACAGGAATAATGCAGGCAATAAGTTGGAGAAGAAAACCTTGTTTAACAAAAAGTTTAAGTAAACCCTCTAATTTTTTATCCATAGGGTCTTTAAAAGCACAACTGTCTTCAATTGGTATGGTTGTGCGTTTAGCAAGTGAAGAAACAGCCCCCTCCACCTTAGGGACCGTCTGCCACGAGTCACGCATTGGGGTCAGATATGGGGAACATTTTCTTAAAAACAGGAGGGGGAACAAAGGGAATACCTGGTCTATCCCACTCCCTAGTAACGATATCCGCAATCCTCTTAGGGACCGGAAACGCATCAGTGTAAACAGGGACCTCTAGGTACTTGTCCATTTTACACAATATCTCTGGGACCACCAAAGGGTCGCAGTCATCCAGAGTAGCTAATACCTCCCTGAGCAGAACGCTGAGGTGTTCTAGTTTAAATTTAAAAGCCAACGTATCTGAATCTGTCTGAGGAGGAACCCTTCCTGTATCAGAGACTTCTCCCTCAGACATCAAATCCCTCGCTCCCACTTCAGAGCGTTGTGAGGCTATATCAGATACAGCTATCAAAGTGTCAGAATGCTCATAATCTGTTCTTAAAAACGGAGCTATCACGCTTTGCAGGCAACACGGCAGTTTAGATAAGAAAGCTGTAAGAGAATTATCCATGACTGCCGCTAAGTCTTGTAATGTAAAAGGGTTAGACGCACTAGAGGTACTAGGCGTCGCTTGCGCGGGCGTAACTGGTTGTGACACTTGGGGAGAGGCAGACGGGCTACCCTCGTTACCTTCAGTCTGAGAATCATCTTGGGCCACATTCTTAAGTGCAACAATATGATCTTTAAAGTGTATAGACATATCAGTACAAGTGGGACACATTCTGAGAGGGGGTTCCACCATGGCTTCTAAACACATTGAACAAGGATTTTCCTTAGTGTCAGACATGTTTAACAGACTAGTAGTATACACAAGCAGGCTTGGAAATCACTTTAATCAAATAAAAATCACAATTTGAAAAAAACGTTACTGTGCCTTTAAGAGATAAAAAGAGCACACAATTTTACAAAACAGTGAAAAATGCAAAAAATGCAATCCTTTTGAAATTTTCACAGTATGTACCTAAAGCCTTCACAAGTTGCAAAACGATTAACCCCTTAATGCCCAAACCGGAGCGGCCTAAAGCCAACACCCGGTTAAAATTACTACAGCACCTTGCCACAGCTCTTGCTGTGGCCCTACCTGCCCTTAGGGATCAGATTTGGGGGAATATAGCTTCTTTAAGGCCCTCAAAGAGCAGCAGGACCCTCCATGTGAAGAAGCATGAACTTCTCTGCAATTCTAACTGCGCATCTGAGGCTCCTCCCACTCTATTCCGGAGTTGTGAGGCCTAGGAAATCACTTCTAAGTGAATAAAAAAAATAGCCGTGTGGGTTATAACCCCAGAAAGAACCCAAAAGGGCTTTCAAAGTGTCTTGCAAACGATATTTTCCTTAGCTAAACAATAGATTGCCCTGAATAAGTGTCAACCAGCATAATTAGCCCTATTATGTAAGCATTCAATTCCTTACTAAGTCTGTGAACATAGCTTACCCTCCCCTCATGGGGATATTGTCAGTCTCTTCTAGCATTATCCCAGTCTTGTCTAGAAATAAATGACTGAACATACCTTATTGCAGTTCACCCTGCAAACTGTTCCCCCCAACTGAAGTTTTCTGGTACTCCTCAGTCCTGTGTGGGAACTGCAGTGGATTTTAGTTACAACATGCTAAAATCATTTTCCTCTCAGCAGAAATCTTCATCACTTTTCTGCTAGAGAGTAAATAGTACAAACCGGTACCATTTAAAATAAACTTTTGATTGAAGATAATAAAAACTACAATTCTAACACCACATTCACTTTACCCTCCCGTAGAGAGACCCTAGTGCTTAGAGCCGGCAAAGAGAATGACTGGGGGATGGAGCTAGAGGGGGAGCTATATGGACAGCTCTGCTGTGTGCTCTCTCTGCCACTTCCTGTAGGGAAGGAGAATATCCCACAAGTAAAGGATGAATCCGTGGACTGGATACACCTTGCAAAAGGAAAAAGCTTAGATGCCTTATTTTTCAAATAAAGATAGCAAGAGAACAAAGAAAAATTATAATAGGAGTAAATGAGAAAGTTGCTTAAAATTGCATGCTCTATCTGAATCACGAAAGAAAAAATTTGGGTTCAGTGTCCCTTTAAAGGACCATTTGTCAAATAACTGCACAGGTTGTGTGTAAATAATTTCAGGTAGAAATACAAAGTTCAGGAATAAGTTACTGATTTTTTATATAATCACATTTGGCACGCATCTTACATTCAACTGGTGTAATTGAATGCAAAAAAAATGTGCCTAGATCAGTACATTGGGTTGTCTAATTATAAAATATATATAGTTTAAATTGGGCAGTTTTGAGAATGTGGGCAGTTATGCCATAGCAAATGAGAGTTGCCCCGTTTTAGAAAATCAAATACATTGTTTTGATAATTATGCGGTGTGCATCTGCAGTGAACCATTTTATGCATGTTTGGTCTTAGCTGATTGAGAGGATGCCAATTGAGTATTTTTCATTTTACATATTTTTTTGTGGAATGTGATAAAAAATAAATAAAACAAATTAAATGTTTTACATATTTTTGTAAAATAGCTAATCAAAACGGTCATCCACTGACAGCTCTTTTTAAGTAAAACAAACATAGAAAAAGGGGGGATAAGGAAGCTAGCTCAACTAAAATACACAATATTCAGGAATAAAATCTTATGAATGAGGTGCAGCCTGGAAAGAATCTATACAAAAGGATTTTTTAAAGGGAGTGGATGTGCCAAAATAAGGTATATCCAAAAGACCCCTGGTATTTTGGATGTACCTTATTTCGGCACATTCACTCCCTCTAAATAATCCTTTTGTAAAAAAGAAAATTTATGCTTACTTGATAAATTTGTTTCTTTTTAGACACGATGAGTCCACAGATTTCATCCTTACTTGTGGGATTACGCCTCCTGGTCAGCAGGAGGAGGCAAAAAGCACCACAGCAGAGCTGTTATATAGCTCCTTCCTTCCCTCCCACGCCAGTCATTCGACCGAAGTTAGAAAGAGAAAGGAAAAGCCAAGGTGCAGAGGTGTCTGAAGTTTACAAAAATTAATAACCTGTCTCAGAGAACAGAGTGGGCCGTGGAATCATTGTGTCTAAAAACAAATTTATCAGGTAAGCATAAATTTTCTTTTCTTTTTATTACAATACCAAAGCTAGAGTACACCGATGATAAGGAACCGGCAAGACAGGAAACCTAAACGGAAGGCACCACTGCTTGAAGAACCTTCCTCCCAAAAACAGCCTCAGCAGAGGCAAAAGTATCAAATTTGTAAAATTTAGAAAAAGTATGAAGAGAGGACCAAGTTGCAGCCTTGCAAATCTGTTCTACAGAAGCTTCATTTTTGAATGCCCATGAGGAAGCAACCGCCCTAGTGGAATGAGCCGTAATTCTCTCAGGAGGCTGCTGTCCAGCAGTCTCATAAGCAAAACGGATGATACTCTTCAGCCAAAAAGAGAGGTAGCCGTAGCTTTCTGACCCTTACATTTTCCAGAGAAAACGATAAACAAAGAAGACGATTGACGAAAGTCCTTAGTCGCATGCAAATAAAACTTCAAAGCACAGACCATGTCCAAACTGTGCAAAAGACGTTCCTTTTGAGAAGAAGGATTAGGACACAAGGAAGGAACAACAATCTCCTGATTAATGTTCCTGTCAGAAACAGCCTTAGGAAGAAAACCAAGTTTAGTACGTAAAACCACCTTATCCAAATGAAAAATAAGGTAAGGAGAATTATATTGCAATGCCGAAAGCTCAGACACTCTCCTAGCTGAAGAAATGGCAACAAGAAACAAAACTTTCCAAGATAACAACTTAATATCTAAGGAATGCATAGGCTCAAACTGAGCCCCTTGAAGAACTTTTAGAACTAAATTCAAACGCCATGGAGGAGCAATTGGTTTAAACACAGGCCTGATTCTAACCAAAGCCTGACAAAAAGACTGAACATCTGGGACATCTGCCAGATGCTTGTGTAACAAAATAGATAAGGCAGAGATCTGACCCTTTAGGGAACTTGCAGATAAACCCTTCTCCAATCCTTCTTGGAGAAAAGACAAAATCCTGGGAATCCTGACCCTACTCCATGAGTAACCCTAGGATTCACACCAATAAAGATATTTACGCCATATCTTATGGTAAATCTGTCTAGTTACAGGCTTACGCGCCTGAATTAAGGTTTCTATGACCGAGTCGGAGAAACCCCGCTTGGATAGAATTAAGCGTTCAATTTCCAAGCAGTCAGCTGCAGATAAGCTAGATTTGGATGAAGGAAGGGTCCTTCCTCAACGAAAGTTTCCAAGGTGGCAGGGATGACATGTCCACCAGATCGGCATACCAAAGCCTGCAAGGCCAAGCAGGAGCTATGAGGATCACTGATGCCTTCTCCTGTTTGATTCGAGCAATTACCCGAGGAAGGAGAGCAAACGGAGGGAATAAATATGCTAGGCTGAAGGACCAAGGAACTGCCAAAGCATCAATCATTTCCACCTGGGGGTCCCTGGACCCGTATCTCGGGAGCTTGGCATTCTGACGAGATGCCATGAGATCTAACTCCGGCCGACCCCACTTGAGAATCAGATTGGAAAAAAACTTCCGGATGGAGTTCCCACTCCCCCGGATGAAAAGTCTGCCTGCTCAGAAAATCCGCCTCCCAGTTGTCCACCCCTGGGATGTGGATCGCTGACAGATGGCAAGAATGGGCCTCTGCCCACCGGATTATCTTGGCTACCTCGGTCATCGCTAAGGAACTAATCGTTCCTCCCTGATGATTGATGTAAGCCACTGTCGTTATGTTGTCCGCCTGGAATCGAACTGAGCCGAAGCCAACTGACGCGAGGCCAGAAGAGCATTGAAGATCGCTCTCAGTTCCAGGATGTTTATAGGAAGAACAGACTCCGCCTGAGTCCACACTCCCTGATCCTTTAGGGAACCCCAGACAGCTCCCCACCCTAGAAGGCTGGCATCTGTTGTCACAATCACCCAGGATGGTCTGCGAAAGCATGTTCCCTGGGATAGATGATCCAGAGACAACCACCATTGAAGTGAGCTCCTTGTCTCCTGTTCCAGGATTATTCGAGGAGACAAGTCCGCACAATCTCCATCCCACAGTTTGAGCATGTTTAGCTGCAGAGATCGGAGGTGAAACCAAGCAAAACGGGATGATGTCCATTGCCGCCACCATCAGTCCGATTACTTCCATGCACTGGGCCACTGAGGGCCGAGGATTGGACTAAAGGGCTCGACAGGTATCTAGAATCTTTCATTTCCTGAGCTCTGTCAGGAAAATCCTAATAGATATAGAATCGATTAGAGTTCCCAAGAAAGTCACCCTTGTCTTCGGGATTAAGGAACTCTCTTCCAGATTTACCTTCCACCAGTGAGTTCTCAGGAAGGATAGTACGATGTTGGTATGGGACTTTGCTTGTTGACAAGATGGCGCCTGGATTAGAATATCGTCCAGATAAGGCGCCACCGCAATGCCCCGCGGTCTTAGAACCGCCAGCAGAGACCACAGCACCTTTGTGAAAATTCTGGGTGCCGTGGCCAGTCCGAAAGGAAGAGCCACAAACTGGAAATGTTCGTCCAGAAAGGCAAACCTTAGGAACCTTTGATGATCTCTGTGGATATGAACATGTAGATATGCATCCTTTAAGTCCACTGTCGTCATAAATTGACTCTCCTGGATCAATGGAAGAATGGTACGAATAGTTTCCATCTTGAAAGATGGAACTCTGAGAAAGGTCTAAGATAGGTCTAAAAGTTCCCTCCTTTTTGGGAACTACAAACAGATTTGAATAAAAATCCTGCCCGTGTTCCTGTACCGGAACGGGACAAATTACTCCTATGGAGGAGAGGTCTCTTACACAATGTAAGAACGCCTCTCTTTTTCTCTGGTCTGCAGATAATTTTGAAAGAAGAAATCTTCCTCGGGGAGGATAATTTCTGAACTCCAGTTTGTATCCCTGAGATACTATTTCTATAGCCCAGGGATCCTGAACATCCCGCACCCAAGCCTGAACAAAGAAGGAAAGTCTGCCCCCTTCCAAACACATTGCACAAGTAACATTTTGTACATCTTCTAAATCCATGATATAGAACAGGCAAAAACTGAAATAAATAAAAATAGAAACTGGCCCTTTAAATTTTTAACTCACAACTCTCTTACTGTATTTAAACAAGAGTGTGCAAAAACGAAAATAATACCAGAGACTGGCCCTTAGATAAATCCTGAAAAATAACAGGATACTGTGCCTTTAAATAGTAAAAACCCACTATTTTACTAAGTCGAGCAAAAAAATGATTCACATTTAAACATTTAAAAAAATAAATTGCTCCGCAAAAGAAAACCGACACCTCTCCGCCTCAACAGCTCTGCTGAGGCGCCCTACCTGCCACCCGGTCTCCAGACCGCTCCTTCCGGCAAAGATTCAGGTCGGGCTTCAGGACGCTTTCCCATGCGGTTCTAGTGTAACACCCGATGTCCTGTAGATGACAGTAGAGATGCCTGAACGGAATCGGAACTCCAGAACAGATGTACAGATACACTGCGCGGCGTCTCTAACAAGACTAAAGCATGCAAAAAGTAGCCCCGCCCATCGTGGGCGTCAAAAATTTACACAGCTTCCCGGTCAAGTTTTAAAAAAAATAACCGATAGCCCAACCTTAGCCCAGTGCCTGTACAAATGCTGTCATTGTAGGAAGGCCCTCTATATCATAAGGAGCCCATGTTCCCAAGCAAAATAAATGTATATAAATGAATAAGTGCAGAATCCTCGAATCCTCTCTGAGTCCATTGTTGAATTGTGCCCCGGAATAACAAAGACTGCACTTACCTTAATGCTGTCCGATAGCAGGACAGCTCCAACAGGTTTAAGAGGTCCTTTCCCTCCTATAGCCCTGTGGAAAAAAATAGGGCCTGAGTTAGATATTGCTTAGGCCATCATAAGCAGGGCAGCATCACAGTATGGGAGGCGCAGTGAGAATTATGTCCCACCAGTTCCCATTGCTCTAACGCCACCAAAAGACTGAAGAGACTGATACGGACTACGGCTACACCCTAGGACAAAGCAGCACACTCTGGCACTACTTTAAAAATAATAAACTCTTGATTGAAGAATCTAATCTAACACCTCACTTTACCTCTTCCTATCACTAACATAGGCAAAGAGAATGACTGGAGTGGGAGGGAAGGGAGGAGCTATATAACAGCTCTGCTGTGGTGCTCTTTGCCTCCTCCTGCTGACCAGGAGGCGTAATCCCACAAGTAAGGATGAAATCCGTGGACTCATCGTGTCTTTAAAAAGAAATATATAGCTTTCATAGGTAAATAAAAAAAAAAAAGCAAAAGGTTCTTAGTTCTGTTTAATCTGAGTGATAGCAAAAGCGTTAAGTTCTGTGGTACCGTGAACAAAATTTGCACAACACACTCCGGTCCTGAACCAATTTACTGCGTTTATCAAATTTGCTTCATTCTCTTGCATTCCTTTGTTGAAGCAGCAATTCATTACTAGTAGCAAGCTGAACATAATGGGCGAATCAATGTCAAGAGGCATTTCTGAGCAGCCACCAATCAGCAGCTAGCTCCCAGTAGTGCATTGCCGCTCCTGAGCCTACCTAGGTATGCTTTTCAGCAAAGGATACAAAGAAAAAAAAAATTGTGTGTTCTATTTAATTTTGACTTTTGTCCCTTTAAGAGGTTAGTGATAAACATCTATTCAAGGCAGTTGGATAGCTTATTTTTAAAATGACCAGTTGTATAATGTTTAGACACCTGGAGGTTTACTGCTGAGAGACTGCTTTCATATCTGCTTGTCTTCCATTAACTAGAATTTTTTTTTTTTTTTTTGCAGCTTTAAGCATCTTTACCAATTAAGTATTGGGATTAACCCCCACTTTAAGTCCCTTTAAATAAAAAATAAACAGTTTGTGACTTATGAATTACAGAATTTAAAAGGAACAGTAAAGTCATAATTAGACATTTACGATTTAGACAGAGCATACAATTTTAAAATTTTTCCAATTTACTTATATTATTTAATTTGCTTCCCTCTCTTGCTATCCTTTGCTGAAAGGATTATCTAGGTAAGCTCAGGAGCAGCAAAGAATCTAGGTGCTAGCTGCCGATTGGTGGCTGAGTATTTTATTTATATATATATATTTTATACATATACATATATATATTTTATACATATACATATATATATTTTATACATATATATATATATATATATATATATATATACACATATACAGATTGTCATTGGCTAACGCATGTGTTCAGTTAGCAACCAGTAGTGCATTGTTGCTCCTTCAACAAATGATACCAAGAGAATTAAGTAAATTTGATAATAGAAGTAAACTAGAAAGTTGTTTAAAATTGTATGTTCTACCTAAATCATGAAAGAAAAAAAAAAATGGGTTTCATGTCCCTTTAACTGAAGCTAAAATCTTATTAAAGAATTCTAGTTTATGGGACCCTCTAGTTTTTCCTAAACACCTGCCGTCTTACCAGATGCCAGCCATCATGCGGATTTCTTTTTCCTACAGGAGCCATCTTAAATTATACAAATACAAAAAAAAAATAATCAAAAAATTTCATGGAATTGTATGGTGAGCTTCAGTATGTGCAATGTGAAAGCCATATATTACATTGCATGGTGGCCATTTTGTTTTGTGTGCACAGGTAATAAAATGTTTAAAAGGACAAAATGATACCTTTGCAGCGGGGATCTCCAACAATGCTCCAAGCTCCTCAAAAGTTATGTTGTTGTAGAGTTTGCTTGCTGATAACAAGTTGTGTTCTATAACCGCTCTGTCCAAAATACTTGAACCTTTATTTTTACATTTTATTTTATTTTTTAAAGGGAAAAAAAAAAAAAAAGAGAGAGAGAGAAAAATGTTACTTTTAATTAAGAGTTTAATAGCTAGGATAAAGCCAATACTAAATGGTACACGGAATAAAATGTTCATCACGCTCTTGATCAACCCAGTGCTATACTCAGTCAAGCTGAATTTGCATTACATTAAAGAGACAGTAAAGGTTCAGAATAAAGTTATATAATTCTGCACACAGTGCAGAATTATATAACATTATTTTAGCGGTAACTTCAAAAATGTAAAAGTATTTTCAGAATTTTCAATGAACGTTGGACTCCGCTCCAGGATCTACTGAGCGGGTCTTGAATATCCAAAGTGCTTCACGGGCTTGCTGGTTAGTCACAGCACGCCCGGTCGCGCTATTGGAATAAATGTAATTCTCTCCCGCTCTGGTCTAGTAGCAGGAGCGAGCTACATTTATTCCAATAGCGCGACCGGGCGTGCTGTGACTAACCAGCAAGCCCGTGAAGCACTTTGGATATTCAAGACCCGCTCAGTAGATCCTGGAGCGGAGTCCAACGTTCATTGAAAATTCTGAAAATACTTTTACATTTTTGAAGTTACCGCTCAAATAATGTTATATAATTCTGCACTGTGTGCAGAATTATATAACTTTATTCTGAACCTTTACTGTCCCTTTAAAGGCAATGCCATAACAGAAAAATATATCAGGATGTAGGATTTTCACCTTATACAGTTGCTGCTGACCCTTCAAAGCAATATTTCTAAAGATTGCTTCTAGAGATATGAAAACCCAAATATGCAATAAGTTGTTGCCAACAAAATCTGTGTATGTGTGAGTGTGTGAAGGGTTTTATGCTTAAAGTGTCGGTAAACGCTCTCCTTTATAAAAACAGATCTGGAATGTTAGTGATATTTTATATGGAGTTTAATAAATCAGATGTAATGAAGATGCAATATAACTTACTTTTTAATATAGATATGAAATGCAAATACCCCGCACTTTTGTAGCGGGCGACAGAGAGCGGGGTATTTCAATTTCATATCTATATTAAAAAAGTAAGTTATATTGCATCTTCATTACAACTGATTTATTAAACTCCATATAAAATATCACTTACATTCTAGATCTGTTTTTATAAAGGGGAGAGTTTACTTTTACTTTAAGTTGCATTGATATAACAGAACTAAATAAAGAACTACACTACTCAAACCGATATTAAAGGGACAGTCTACACCAGAATTGTTATTGTTTTAAAAAGATAGATAATCCCTTTATTACCCATTCCCTAGTTTTGCCTAACCAACACAGTTACAGTATATAAATACACTTTTTACCTCTTTGATTACCTTGTATCTAAGCCTCTGCAAACTGCCCCCTATCGCAGTTCTTTTGACAGACTTGCATTTTAGACAATCAGTGCTGACTCCTAGGTAACTCCACGTGCGTGAGCACAGTGTTATCTATGTCAGTGATTTTTAACCTTTTTTTACATTAAAAAATCCTGCGGCACACCACCATCCCAAAATTTTACAAAATCACACATTGTATATATAAAAGTTATTTCACAAAAGGCAAGCACTTGCTGGTATTTTTTCAAACAACAGTATTTACTGTACAAAAAATCAATGAACGTTTTCGAGAATCCGCCCGTCAGACATGTCTGGAGACGGGCGGATGCCCGAAAACGTTCACTGATTTGCTGTACAGTAAATACTGTTGTTTGAAAAAATACCAGCGAGTGCTTGCCTTTTGTGAAATAACTTCTCTATGTACGGATTAGGTGGGCACCCTGGGAGTTGGTACGTTATGAGTGTGCTGGGTTCTCCTGGACTATGGTATATATAGTCATCTCACTCAAAATAAAAAAAACGTCCCAGAATAAAAAACAAGCAAAATTTTTTTTTTTTTAAAAATCACACTGTTGTCAGTCTGCCGCGGCACACCTGAGGATCTCTCACGGCACACTAGTGTGCCATGGCACACTGGTTGAAAAACACTGATGACACACATGAACTAACACCTCTAGTGGTGAAAAACTGTCAAAATGCATTTAGATAAGAGGCGGCCTTCAAGGTCTAAGAAATTAGAATATGAACCTCCTAGGTTTAGCTTTTAACTAACATGCAACTGACATGCAGATGTTAGCGCACACTAGACTGTAGTTCAAGCAAAAACTTAAATTATGCTTACCTGATGATAATTTTCTTTTCTTCAGATCGAAAGAGTCCACAGCTGCATTCATTACTTTTGGGAAATAACCTGGCCACCAGGAGGAGGCAAAGACACCCCAGCCAAAGGCTTAAATACTCCTCCCACTTCCCTCATCCCCCAGTCATTCTGCCAAGGAACAGTAGAAGAAATACCAGGGTGAAAAGGTGCCAGAAGAATAATAAATAAGAGACGCCCGACAGAACAAATGTGTGGGGAGCTGTGGACTCTTTCCATCTGAAGAAAATAAGATTAGGTAAGCATAATAAGTTTTTCTTCATAAATGGAAAGAGTCCACAGCTGCATTCATTACTTTTGGGAAAACTATACCCAAGCTATAGAGGACACTGAATGCAAAAACGGGAGGGTACAATAGTCGGCCCATTCTGAGGGCGCCAGGCCTGAAAAAAACACAACCCAAACAAACCTCGCTTCGTAGGAGCCGGGAAAAAAAAAAAAGACTAGAAGGAAAAGGCCCCAAGGACACTGACCTGCAGATAGCCTGAAGCCTAACTAGAGACATCAATCAGACTTACTGAGCCAACACTACTCCAGGAGAACCGTCGCCCAGCAGTCGGTCCCCACACAACCCTCACTAGTACAGTACCAAAAAGGGGGAGAACAAGGGTAAGCCAAAGGGATACCCCAAATGTACAGCAAAATCCATAAAGGAAAAAACCCCTTCAAAGGAAGGCCAAGTCCACAGAGACCCGATGGATCCTGAGAACAGGGGGAGACGACGCCCAACCCACAAGGAGCAACCGGGCATCATCAAGGCATCATCAACAGCACAGAAAAAGACAGTTGAAGACAAAGTCTTCAAAACGACAGAACTGAGAGACTGAGCAAACAGAAAATTACAAGAAGCAAACTCAGAGATAAACATCTGAGTCCAGTAACACGCTGCCATCCATAGGAAGACAGAGAGAAAACACTATCCGTAAGGAAGAAACGGCCGAACAAAATAGCAGATTGCCCAACCTCCAAGACAGAGGACACTCTCTAGGCAAACCAGGTCGCCAAGCCTACTCATAGATCTCAAAGGGGGAGAGGCACAGAACCTCTAAAAAAAGGTCCACTGTCACCCCCAAGACCTGAGGATGAACAACAGGTCTCAGATCCTACACCTAGCCGGACCAGCCCAAGCAACAGCAGATCTGAAAGCAAGGGAACTGAAAGGAACCCCAAGACCGGCCCCCAAAAGGGCGGAAGAATGGACACAGCCACTGCAACCTAAAGACAATCGAGCAGGCGTTAGACCCAAGGAGATCTAGCAAAGCCACCCGACTAAGTCTCAATGCGGAGCCAGCAGCTCCGCAGATGGAAAGGAACAACTCAAGAGCAGACCAATCCTGAACCAGATAAAACATCTGTTCCAACCTCCCGAACACAGGAGAGGCTTCTAAAAAAGGAACCACACCTCCGTAAGGATGACAACGAGCCCCCTGAAAAGGAGATTGTTGATAAACGCCTGCCCATAAGGCAGGAAGTTGTAGGAAGAACCGAGAGGACACAAGGCCACATCACTGACGAACACGGAAGAACCCCTTAAAACACCATCGTGCTAGCACACATACCAGGCGCATAAGTGACAGCTGAGCAACCGCAAACCTTCCGTTTGCTAGGCAGGAAAGCCCACCATCAGGTCACATTAGTTGGCTATCCCAAGGGAACCGTATTATCCGGCACAAGACAAGCCACAAGGAGCCCCGTCTTTCAGTAAATCTGTCCAAGTTGTAAAACAGAACAGCCAGAACAAGGGCTACACCGGAAACTGGAACCCCCAGGCCAGTCCTAGGATCATAAGGTCCGGTAACATCCCACAGCGGGATCCACAAAGAGAAAACAGAGTAAAAGGACACTAGAGCCAACAGGCGTCCAAGCAATATTAACATGATTGTGCTTGAAAAGTGTGGCTAATCCTCCTTAAGGGACACAAGGCGCTGCTCATTTTATCAACCTCGAAAGGAGGAAAGGCTGAGTAGACCTCACCGGGGATCGAACTAGCAACCCTTGGTTTGCTACAGTACAGATTAGCCACAGAGCATTAGTATGCTGAGCTAGCTGTCCAGCTAGCCACAAGCTCCAGACACAAGGGGAACAGTGCGGACAAGTCACAAGTCAGAGCAACATCACGCCTCCACATCACCTAAGATGCGAAGTCAGAGGACAGTAAAATATGGGTTTGGATGCCACCTGGATGGCAATGCCTGAACCATATGAGTGGAAAACCACTAGGACCTCTTCTATCCCAAGAAGGAGATGCAGAGCATTCCCAACCCCGGGGAAGGACCCCTAATTGGAGCCCAAAAAGACCTCACTGTCTAATGTCCCGAAAAAGGAACAACGAACTCCCGAAGGAAATCCAAGTCCCCCGAAGGTGACCCATCCACAAGGAGAAACGGACAAAATCCAAGAAGTCTCAATGAAGAAGAGAACCACTAAAGGGACAAGTCCAAAAAGGACAATTTCCTAAAGCAACTCTGCCCCAACTAGGGGTGTGCATGACTAATATTTTTAAAAATCGACTAGTCGAGGGCTGTTGCTTTCGACTAGTCGAAATTACCCCCTCTTGTCAGAAAATGGGTACTAAATGTGAAATTTTTAATGTAATTGTAAAATTGTTCTTTTTTTTAAATTTATTTTTAAAACCTAGTAATAACACGTCATCATAACTGCCAAGTGAGGCAATCCGCAATTGGTAGTAGGCTTAGGCTACGGGCTGTTTTTGACTATCAAAATATAGCAAAATTTAATATATCAGTAATCGACTAATGCCGTACTAGTCGATTAATGAGAGACCGATCGACTAGTCGACTAGTCTAACTCAGCCCTAGCCCCAACCGGCGGAAAAGAGGCACTAAAACCTCTAATTTTCCCACCACGTGGGAAGAAATACTCTAGGTTCCGAGGGTATCTGAAGCAACAGAGAGTGATGCAGCAAAATTCACTGACCCAGTCACATAGAGAGACGGCTATTTAGGACAGAAACAATCCCGAGAGCCGCACGGACCCGCAAGTCCTCTTGAGAATGCGTAGCTGAAACTTGTAAAACAAATAACAAGAAACACAAATAAATGTTAAGAGCACTCGGCACCCCAAACTGATCAGCAAGGTATATTAGGCGCCACGTGTCTGAATAAGCCGCGAGACAGAAGATCTGAACCCAAGCAGGACCAGTCTGCAACAGGGGTCATAACTGCCAAGCTGGCTAAATCCGCCCTCAGCAGAGAGGGAGGAAGAAAAACAGACAAACATGGGACTAACGTGTCCTGAACAACTTCCATAGAAGCAAACAGCGAGTATCGATCCCAGAGAAGTTCCTGCAATAAACATAGTATGAAAAATAAAATTCATCCTAACGGGATAAAATAAAATGACAGGAGGGGAACTTCTGGGCAGCGGCCATGATAGGTTGCAATATTGAGTGCTGCTCCAGCTTTCCGGACTTATCTTCATAATACCACCTGTTCAAGCTGTCATCTAAGCCTGAGATATATATCATTTAACACAGGGGACATTGCTCTTCTGCCTTATACCAAGATTTGCAGGATTGCTGCTAGCCCAATATACTGGAACTTACTTAGAGGTTGCGGCCTCTCCCAATCCCCTCCCATCTGAGCACCTACGGGCCTCAGTCGTTGCACGGTGCCATTTGTGAGCTGCTACTATTCTTGCTATACTTCAGAAGTACTTGTGGAGATGGCAGTTCTAATTTTAAAGGAGATCGGGACCCTGCTTGATTCCTACCTGGCCTCATTTGCTGAATCTGACCGAAGTACATCACTACCCCAAGCCCCCACGTGGGATATCGACCATATTTCTACGGAGGTGCTCTACAGAGGGAGCGACACTCCGGAGCCCCAGACACCGCTTCTTTTTCCAGAGAGCTATGACAATGGCTTAGGGGACATCTGTGAGGCCCAAAGCGAGACAAGTGGGCCTTTATGCTTCCCCTCAACTAGCAACAAGCTGGAAGGAGCGCCCACGACTCACACTGAGAATCCTTGTGAGCCAGCAGCTGAACCGGAGACCCACATCGAGATGGGGAGATCAGGGGAGATAACACTTTTTGGGGCGCAGACGCAGAGACTGCAGAACCCCACTCCCCTGCACAAACCCGAGCTCGCTCCAGTTAGCATCACAGTGCTAGTATCCTCCATCTCCCACTCGCATACAGCAAAAGCCTAATTTTCTCTTACCTTGCGATGCCTACCTTGTCTGATGGCCTTTCTACAGCCTTGAGGCCCCCTGCTTGCTGATGGCTGTGAGATCTGGAGTCGGGTAGAGATCTGGACTATAAATAGCCTGATTTGGGCCCATCAGCGACTACCAAGTTTGTCAGACCATCTGGGAAGTCTTATGATATCCGTAACGGTTGAACTGCTTGAACACTCATAAAAGGTTTGATGTACAATTGTGGCTCTGCAATACAGTGTAGTGTCCTGTTGGACGGGTGCATATTGTTAGACTGCCCTTTACCTGTTATTACATAGTGCATTATGGACATCAGAGACACTACTGTGCTTCTCTATGGACATCTCTTGTACGTAGCTGACGGGGAAACCTGACTCTAAATACAACTATGCATTCCTAGATAAGCGTTACTCATATTTTATGTTAGATACCTTTCACTACTATTTAGAGTGCTCCTTCCTGTATTAAGTATTCATAATGTTTTGGTGTCATTGTGTACACACATTTACCTGGATAACCTATTAATTACCCAGATCTATGAGAGCCTAAACCTTGATAACCATTTAGGTTTCCTATAAATGCATGTGCATAAGTGGGATTTGCGCAATTACTGCATTTCAAATAGCCATTAATATATCTTTATGTTGCTGTTCCTTTTTCCTCACCGCTTTACACTAGCATGTTGTAAAGTCTGCTTAGTGACAAAAAAAATGTCTACAGGCACAAACATAGAAAATGGATGAACTGCCGTCAAAGTAAATAGATCAGATACCCTTTGCTCTAATATTTGTACCCTACAAATATCTTAATACACTACTCCTTAAATATATCCTCTGGCAGCCCCCAGTATATCCTAATAATCTGTATCTGTTACATATGGGGATAAACTTAGATACCACGGTTAAACCAAGTGTTTGTCATGTGCCCTCTCTTTTTAAAGCTACAGGCAACATATTCTCCCAACATACGGTATTCCACGATATTTGTACCTTCTATTCCGGCTATGGCAGTATTTGTTCATCTCTAAGCTAGATGTACCCATATCAAAGCTTCAGTGCTAATGGTTTAAGCAGATGTTAAAGAGTGCCACATTTATTCGTAACCAAAATTCCTCCCTTGAGTTACCCCTGTTCAAGTGGGTCCACATGTGGCCCGTCAAAGCCTTAAGGAATATACATTATTTAAAATGAGGTTCCATTTTTTCCTGTTCAGAAATAAGCTGATGGTACAGTCTCTCATATCACCTTGTGTTAAATAATCTTTTAATTCTTCTTACTGTGATGTAACAGCATATCAATTGTAAATGTACCCTTCCCTTGTATCTACTGAACACTTTTGCTTCTTTTTGTTGACAGAATGTCTAAAATAAAAAAAGAGGTTTACTATCTGGGACCCAAGAGCGGTCCCCTCCTATTTTAGATAGCCCCCTTAGCGTTGCATCCTGCATAATGAAGAGGCCCAAGAGTGGTCTCATGTGTCATTAGGGAGTTACACAGTCTAATAGGCGAATATGGTTTATACTATATGCATTTTGTCACAGAAACAAGAGTTCTTTAATCTTTCTTCTGGATGTTCATTGAAAAATTTTGTTTTGTTTACTTATTGATGACAACTGTTAATATGCCTACAATTGAATCTCAATAAAAATTATATATAATAAAAAAAAAAAATGACAAGCAACCCAAGGGTTAACGCCAAGAAGAACAGAAAGATCCGCAGCACCAGCCTAACGGAAACCTTGTTCTTCCAAACAAAACTGGGAAGGATCTCGATAGGTCTACTGAGGTGAGCCATTCAAAGGAGGAGACTGATGAGTCCCATAACCGAGAAGGGTAGGGCCCCCAAACAGCTCAAAAACGTGTCTGAGCAGAACACTAAGGCGAATCAGCCTGTAACAAAAGACACAACTCAGGAACAGTTACACCCGCAGGCAACTGCACATGCCCTACTGTGGCCGAGAGACCTGGGGCAAATCGGGCACGAACACAATCGCAAATAAACATCTGGACTTTGTAGACACGCAAGTGCCAAAAGTATGTAAAAGCGAAAACGTGTCACAACCTCCGGGGGGAACAATCCACCCTCCGAGGAGGAAAAAACATAACCTGGGTTACCAGCAGGTGCAGTAGTAGGGAACTCGCCTCCCGGAGGACAGAGCCCCCCGAGGCGGATGGCTCAGCAGTCCCTTGAATCCCCGAGCCCGAGGAACAAGGCGCTCTAGAACGGCCTAAAGAACATAACTGACTGACCTGAGTCAATGGGGCCAATTCGCATTCGTCACAGGACGAAGAATCTGAATCAGAAAGTTGAACAATCTCAACATCAGTATCCGCCATCACTGAATAAAGGATACCCAAAAAATGGACAAAATATAAAACAATTTAAACGGCACCTGACACCCACAATGGCTGGGCATTCATCGTCTCCTATGAACCAGACACTAGCGAACTAGATTTCTCCGTCGCCACACAGTCAGGAATGCGGAAATGGGAGACCAGAACCTAAACACGCCCGGTCACAAGGTGAACCGTATAGTCCAAAAAAAAAAAAAAGCGCCCGACCGTAAGGTCACATCACTTCGAAAGGCCGTTATGTTCCAAAAGCCACGAGCCCAGTTAACACTACACATAAGCAGACTGAATCACATAACAAACATGATTAAAAAAAAAAACCCTGTTCAATAATCCCTCTCAGAAGATATTAACCCTCGATTCCAAGATACTAAAGGAGTCCCACTGAGACCCTGTATTTTTCATGTGAGTTCGCAGGAACAAATGAGTTACAGTGCAATCATGAAGAAGTAAAATTAAACGATCTTACCGGAATCTACGTTGTGGAACAGGAACACGGCCCTTCAAGTGTGACGGATAGTAGCCTCACCTCTGCCATAGACTTAAGAGAAGAAAGCAGGCAGTGAAGCCAAGTTCGACAACGCTGATTGCTTGTAGAGATGTTAAAATGAGTCGGGATGGTTTCGCAGAAAGACTCTTCCTGCATCTCCGGACTCTTTCATCCAAGCACTCACAGAGAGACTGACAGGATAACTTAAAACTCCCGTCCCATGTCGAAGAGTACTACCCTCCATAAGAGACGAAAACAAACTTCTGACACTTCTCTGCCAACCTCCCTGGACAAAAGGCAAAGCATGACTGGGGGATGAGGGAAGTGGGAGTATTTAAGCCTTTGGCTGGGGTGTCTTTGCCTCCTCCTGGTGGCCAGGTTCTTATTTCCCAAAAGTAATGAATGCAGCTGTAGACTCTTTCCATTTATGAAGAAAAAAATGTTTTTGATCTTATCGCTAATGTTTTTTCGTGACACTTTTATTCTAGGCCACAATGTTTTACCACTGTCAAAAAGTATTGGAAAAAAGCATAATATAACTTTTCCAAGCTTAATTAAGTCAAACCCATGATTTTTTTTAGTGCCATGATTACAAATACAATATTGAGCTGTATGCGTGGAAAAATCCATTATTTTTATTGCAAATTTCCACTAGTCCTGGGCTTGTAAGAAATTGCGGTGAACAGGCCAAAATTACACTTTTTTTTTTCATTAAACATGGAGTAGACAAGGAACTTTTTTCCCATGAATGGTAAAAAAAAAAACATTAGTAACGTTTTCTACCACTGATTATTATAATTTGAATATATAAAGTGTATGTATGTATATATATATATATATATATATATATATATATATATATATATATATATATATATATATATATATATATATATATATATATATATATATATATTGCAAAACGAATATTAGGATGGACTCTTAAAGGAACATTAAATTATTTTTTTCTTTGCTGCTTTCAAAAGAAAGTATTTTAAATTATTAGATTTTTGTTTTTTTTTGTAAAATTAACGTTTCTGTACTGAGATTTTTTTTTTGGTTTTTATATTTGTGAGGTGCCACTGTCCACTAATAAAGCAGTTGAGTTCTGCTTTTCAGCCAGAGAGCAATCAGTCTCTAATGTCCAGGTGACTCTGTATTTAACAGTTCTCTTCAAACAGTGTTTTACTGTGGCTGCACTGTGTTAAAAAAAATGTAAATGGTGCTTACAGAGCACAGGACTGTTCTAAGTGAACAGTCTGATGTAGAGCAGCACTGCAAAGCAAAAGCACTAACAGTTCCTGCATGGGTCCCGTTCTTTCTGCAAACATGCTGTTTTTCCTGCGATGACAGCTCAGAACGTTCTGCCTTGGAGAAAACAAAATTTATGCTTACCTGATACATTTATTTCTCTTGTGGTGTATCCAGTCCACGGATTCATCTATTACTTGTGGGATATTCTCCTTCCCAACAGGAAGCTGCAAGAGGATCACCCACAGCAGAGCTGTCTCTATAGCTCCTCCCCTAACTGCCACCTCCAGTCATTCGACCGAAGACAAGCAAGAGAAAGGAGAAACTATAGGGTGCAGTGGTGACTGTAGTTTAAAAATAAAAAAAACACCTGCCTTAAAATGACAGGGCGGGCCGTGGACTGGATACAGCACAAGAGAAATAAATTTATCAGGTAAGCATAAATTTTATTTTCTCTTGTAAGGTGTATCCAGTCCACGGATTCATCCATTACTTGTGGGATACCAATACCAAAGCTATAGGACACGGATGAAGGGAGGGACAAGGCAGGCGCTTAAACGGAAGGCACCACTGCCTGTAAGACCTTTCTCCCAAAAATAGCCTCTGAAGAAGCAAAAGTATCAAATTTGTAGAATTTAGAAAAAGTATGAAGCGAAGACCAAGTCGCCGCCTTACAAATCTGTTCAACAGAAGCCTCATTTTTAAAAGCCCATGTGGAAGCCACCGCTCTAGTGGAATGAGCTGTAATTCTTTCAGGAGGCTGCTGGCCAGCAGTCTCATAAGCTAAGCGGATCATACTTCTTAACCAAAAAGAAAGAGAAGTTGCTGAAGCCTTTTGGCCCCTTCTCTGTCCAGAGTAGACAACAAACAATGCCGATGTTTGACGAAAATCCTTTGTAGCTTGTAAATAAAACTTCAAAGCACGAACCACGTCAAGATTATGTAATAGACGTTCCTTCTTTGAAGAAGGATTAGGACACAGTGACGGAACAACAATCTCCTGATTGATATTCTTATTAGATACCACCTTAGGAAGAAACCCAGGTTTGGTACGCAAAACTACCTTATCTGCATGGAAGATCAGATAAGGGGAATCACACTGTAAGGCAGATAACTCTGAAACTCTTCAAGCCGAAGAGATAGCTACCAAAAACAGAACTTTCCAAGATAAGAGCTTGATATCTATGGAATGCAGAGGTTCAAACGGAACCCCTTGAAGAACTAAATTTAAACTCCATGGCGGAGCAACAGGTTTAAACACAGGCTTGATTCTAACTAAAGCCTGACAAAACGCCCGAACGTCTAGAACATCCGCCAGGCGCTTGTGCAAAAGAATAGACGGAGCAGAAATCTGTCCCTTTAAAGAACTAGCTGACAATACCTTCTCCAATCCTTCTTGGAGAAAAGATAATATCCTGGGAATCCTGACTTTACTCCATGAGTAACCCTTGGATTCACACCAATGAAGATATTTACACCATATTTTATGATAGATTTTCCTGGTGACAGGCTTTCGAGCCTGAATTAAGGTATCAATGACCGACTCGGAGAAACCACGTTTTGATAAAATCAAGCGTTCAATCTCCAAGCAGTCAGACGCAGAGAAATTAGATTTGGATGGTTGAAAGGACCCTGAAGTAGAAGGTCCTGCCTCAGCGGCAGAGTCCATGGTGGAAGGGATGACATGTCCACCAGATCTGCATACCAAGTCCTGCATGGCCACGCAGGTGCTATCAAAATCACCGAAGCTCACTCCTGCTTGATCTTGGCAATCAGACGAGGGAGCAGAGGAAACGGTGGAAACACATAAGCCAGGTTGAAGGACCAAGGCGCTGCTAGAGCATCTATCAGCGCTGCCTTGGGATCCCTGGACCTGGATCCGTAACAAGGAAGCTTGGCGTTCTGACGAGATGCCATGAGATCCAGTTCTGGTTTGCCCCAAAGTTGAATCAACTGTGCAAACACCTCCGGATGGAGCAGTGATGTGCAGTCACTAGAGGCAGGTGAGGCAGTGCTTCACCTCTCATATGGGCAAAAATATATATTTTTTATGGGCTTTAAAAAAATAAAATAAAAAAAAAATTGCAATTTTTTTCCCCAGCATTTTTTTTCTTCACAGATACATGTTGTGCAATGGAGAGGCACAAGCAGGTCTGCCCACCATTACACAACATGCTGCGCCATCTACTGGATGACAGTGGTTAAGATCATTGCATGGCCCATAAGTGCTTTATTTGAGGCAGTCCTATTTGGGCTGAACCAATCCAGTGAGAGGCATTAGTAAGTGGAACTTAGGGTTGGGGCTGGATGTTAAATCATATAAAACAAAACAAAAACGGAAAAAAACTACTTTAATTTATTTTGTTGCTGTGCTGTGAAGCTGCCAGCTTTTGCTAAAGTGAAAGAGAGAGTTCTGTACTTCCCCTCTAAGTGCAGTGGAATGTGCCACTGTCACTTCCTTAATACAGACAGAGGCAGAGCAGGAAGAGATTCAGTCAATAAGCAGTGTTTAAGACACATCTTTGAAGTAAGTTCTACAACTTTAGATTTCACTGAAAGGGATTCTGTTAGTGAAAATTATAATTTAATGAATGTGGTTTAGTGTTTTTTTACTCTTTTACAGCAGGGTCGTTTTTGTATTTTGTTTCCTCAACCTTTACACCCACTAACTTAACAGCTTGCCTTCACTTTCTGAACTCTCTGTAGCTCTGCTGTTTTATTACTTAAAAATGCAGTGGTCTCTCTCCCTCCCCCCTTGTGTGTCTCTCTATCTATCTATATCTATCTATCCATCTCTCTCCTTATGTGTTGTTCTCCCCATGGTCTCTCTGTCTCTCTTCCTCCCCCTCTGACTCTCTCATCCCTTATGTGTCTCTCTAACCCTGTGTTTGATTGTGTCTCTCTCTCTTTCTTTAACCCTCTGTGTGTGATTGTGTGTCTCTCTCTCTCTCTCTCTTTCTCTCTCTCTCTAACCCTGTGTGTGTGTCTCTCTCTCTCTCTCTCTTTCTCTCTCTAACCCTCTGTGTGTCTCTCTCTCTCTTACCCTCTGTGTGTCTCTCTCTCTCTTTCTCTCTCTCTCTAACCCTCTGTGTGTGTCTCTCTCTCTCTCTTTTTTTCTCTCTCTCTAACCCTCTGTGTGTCTCTCTCTTTCTCTCTCTCTAACCCTCTGTGTGTGTCTCTCTCTCTTTTTCTCTCTCTCTCTCTCTCTCTCTAACCCTCTGTGTGTCTCTCTCTCTCTCTCTAACCCTCTGTATGTCTCTCTTTCTCTCTCTCTAACCCTCTGCGTGTGTGTGTGTCTCTCTCTCTCTCTCTCCCCCTCTGTGTGTGTCTCTCTTTCTCTCTCTTTCTCTCTCTAACCCTCTGTGTATGTATTTCCGTCTACCTTTTATTTATTTAATGAATTGGTAGTGCCATCTGATGGTGTGGCTTTATTTAAAGGGGTGGGGTCAAGCACCCCACCATCTTTAAATTTCACCAGCCGCCACTGGATCAAGACATTTTTATATTTACTGAATAATGAAAGAAATCTATAAGCATAATTTGCAGCATTAAAGTAAAAAGTATGTTTTAAACATATTTTAATGGGCATGGATTTCTAGATCTCATAATCAGAGCAAGTATTTTGTTATCTGGCAAGTGTTTCTGTTACAATCCTTTAGACTAAAATCAGATGTTTACTAAGTTGACCAGTTTTCCAAGACACCATTTAAAGGGACATGAAACCCATATGTTTTCTTTCATGATTTAGAAAGAACATGCAATTTAAATAACTTTCCAATTTACATCTAATATCTAATTGTCTTCATTCTTTTGATATCCTTTGTTGAAAATCATATCTAAATATGCTCAGTAGCTGCTGATTGGTGGCTGCACATAGATACCTCATGTGATTGGCTCACCCATGTGCATTGTTATTTCTTCAACAAAGGATATCTAAAGAATGAAGGCGTATCCAAGCCACTGCCTCACCAACCTCTGACGTCACTGGGATGGAGTTCCCACTCCCCCGGATGAAAAGTCTGTCGACTTAGAAAATCCGCCTCCCAGTTCTCTACTCCTGGCATATGGATAGCTGATAGATGGCAAGAGTGAACCTCTGCCCATAGAATTATTTTTGAAACCTCCAACATTGCTAGGGAACTCCTTGTTCCCCCTTGATGGTTGATGTAGGCTACAGTCGTGATATTGTCCGACTGAAATCTGATGAAACTGACCGCAGCAAGCTGAGGCCAAGCCTGAAGAGCATTAAATATCGCTCAGTTCCAGAATGTTTATCGGAAGGAGTGCCTCCTCCTGAGTCCACGAGCCCTGAGCCTTCAGGGAGTTCCAGACTGCACCCCAGAAGGCTGGCATCTGTCGTTACTTTTGTCCAATCTGGCCTGCGGAAGGTCATACCCTTGGACAGATGGACCCGAGATAGCCACCAGAGAAGAACTCTGGTCTCTTGATCCAGATTTAGTAGAGGGGACAAATCTGTGTAATCCCCATTCCACTGACTGAGCATGCAAAGTTGCAGCGGTCTGAGATGTAGGCGGGCAAACGGCACTATGTCCATTGCCGCTACCATTAAGCCGATTACTTCCATACACTGAGCCACTGAATAAAACGACTTTTGTAGGCACAAAAACACTTTACAGAGGTCCAATATGTCAGGGGACTCCTTCAGAGAAGCTGGATGTCTCAGAATGTAAAAACAACTGCGCAATTAGAGCGTGAAAATAGGCCCCTCCCACCATGTACTCAAAGTGAAAGGGCCATAAATAACTACTCCTAGGAGAAATCTAGTCAGCCATGTGGAAAACTAGGCCCCAAATAAAGATTTATCACCCTCAGTAAAAAAACGTTCTTTATATATATGCAAACGTTTTACATACTAAGCCATAATAGAAAGTAATATATTACCCTTTACTGCAAGCATGATGCCAGTCGTTTATTAAATCACTGCAATCAGGCTTACCTTAAATATATCAGGCACTGTCAGCATTTTCTAGTTCTTATCATCCTCTAGAAAAAAATATACTGAACATACCTCATGGCAGTTAATTCTGCAGGCCGTTCCCCCAGCTGAAGTTTCCCCATACGCTTCAGTTATGTGTGAGAACAGCAGTGGACCTTAGTTACAACCTGCTAAGATCATCAAAAACCTCAGGCAAAACTCTTCTTCTAATTTCTGCCTGAGGTAAATAACAGTATAACGCTGGTACCGTTTAAAAATAACAAACTTTTGATTGAAGATAAACTACACTAATTCACCACATCTCTCTTGATACTTCCCTTGTCGAGAGCTGCAAGAGAATGACTGGAGGTGGCAGTTAGGGGAGGAGCTATATATAGACAGCTCTGCTGTGGGTGATCCTCTTGCAGCTTCCTGTTGGGAAGGAGAATATCCCACAAGTAATGGATGAATCCGTGGACTGGATACACCTTACAAGAGAAATAACGTATCATCTGAATATAAACATTTTTATAAAAACACATGAAACATCTTGTTTGCCTGCAAATGTTTTTTTTTTTTTAATACATCCACCACCAGCGTTCCCTCAAAGGTGTGCGTGTGTGCTTGCGCACACCTTTATTCAACAGAGCTCATATGGCTTTCCCAATGCACACAGCCTAGGATGATATATGCATTTTTTTTTTTATAACTCTTTTTATTATTTTTTTTGTTTGTTTAATTGTGACACTGTCAGCGGTGATCCAGGCCAGGAGAGAGAGCATGTTAATTTGAGTTAGAGAAGGCTGTAGACTTTTTTTTTTGTAAATTGTGACACTATGGGCGGTAATCCAGACTGGGAGACAGCGTGCTGAATTTAGAGTTAGGTAGAGAGGGCTACGGAAGTAAGGCCAGAGAGCGTGCCAGAGTGATCTGCAGATGCAGGGCATAATTGTGGATACTGTTTCTCTTAATTCAGAGGGAAGGGTTTGCTTTGGCTCTCCAGATGGACACAAACACCAACACTTGTTCTGGGTAATATGAGGCAGCTGGTTTAAAATGATTATGCTTAGCTGTCAGGGGCACTATATCCTGTCTGCTCTTAAACACTGCAAATATCTGTGTGAAATGTATAATTCATTAATTCAGGTTGATTTAAATTATTGATGCCACAAAATAACATCTTAGGGGCAAAGGAAGTGAAGTGCAGAATTTTCTAGGATTTCAATGCAAACTTAAATTTTTAATTTTTACCTATTAGTATCATGGTATTACTCAACTGGTTTACATAGGTTAGATTTGATATATCGGTGACTACAAACTAGAAAGGATGAAAATATAGTTGGAGCTGTGGGGAACAAACGGAGCTGTAGGAGTGTGACAGGGAGTGACTGACAGAGAGCGTGCCACATCTGTGCCAGGTGCTTACTGGGGCAGTCTGATTGCAGGCATGTTTGAGCACTAAATATGTTTGGGAACAGTTGGTCATGGGCAGACGATTGTGAGAGGGAAGGGAGCAGATGGGGTGTGAAAGAATGCAGATCATTGATCACTGCACCCTACAAATATGACCTTTGTTATTAATCAGCCAATACTTGCACAATTTACAAGTTTACTTTTTTTGTAATATAAAGTTGTTCCTTCAAATAATTAACAGGTAAAATAGTCAATAGTAAGAGATATTTAAATGTTAATACTGATGTATGTAACACGCTTTTAATGCAGGTGCTTGTGGCAAAATGTTTTGTAGGCTACTGGTTGCACGTTTCAGATTTTATATAAGTTTCTGCTTCTTCACATTCCACTGAAAACCCAGTTAACTGTATGAATGCCCCTTTTATAAAACAACCAACATTTCTTGTTCCTCTATGCTTTCATAGCAGAGAATCCCAGTAAGGTAGTAACGAGCGCCATAAGCAGTTAGTCGCCATCTGCGGCATGCTTAGGCTTGGCTGAGCAATGTGCATTTGTGCAACAATAAAATACTGTAAGTTGTAACAAATGATAGCATTTGAATCAGTGCACTAACGATATCATACACATATGTGGCCACCACAAAATTGCAGTTTTCAGAGATCTATATGCTTTATAGGAGCCTGTGAAAATGTATGTTCTCAGAACATTATGTCCGGATTTCATCTTAGCAATGTACACACTGTGATTATTTCTTGGATGGAATTGCAATGTTTAATAGCAAGTTTTGAGCTCTTTTTTAGTACATAAGTAAACCAGTATATTTTTGATTTGACACTCTTTGTAGTTGCATTAGATTGCCTATTCATTTTAGTCAGTGTTCTTCATTGTTTACCTTTATAATTTTGCCAAGTCAGGGAATATGTTTTTATGAGCTAGTGGGCAATTGTTTTCCACAGTATCAGTATGCTTTTTCTTACTGTTTCAGACTAGAATTATCTATATGATGCAATTTGAGCAGGCTTTATATGCAGCTGAGACCACTATAGGCGGGTAATTACTATATAAGAGTGTGTATGTGAGTCAGTGTGTGTGTATGAGAGTTTGTGTTAAAGAGAAAGAGAATTGCCCACCATTTGCCTTGGACAAGGCTAGCCATAGTTCCAGCTCTAAAACTAAAGAGAGTAATTCCCTACCATCTCCAGTGGTCGCTTTCTGATGAGGCATCAGCATTGCAGCAAATTCCTGGAGTTGGTTTCCTCTGATGATTCTGTCCAAGTACATCTTCTCCAGAATTCCATAAGCCGCAAGCTGCTGACATCGTTCATCCTTAAACAGGGTGGCCAACATACGGGACCGCTGTTGTCCTACAAATGCATAATCAAAAAAAAAAAAGTAGAGTTAACTTTGCTTTAATGTGACCATTAGACTGTACATATGGAAAGCAATCGTGAAAATAAAGACAAGAATAAAAATTAGATTCACTTTCGATGATTGTGCATTTGTTTATCGGTTGTGAAAGAACTGCTGAATATGGCTTTGAGCAGTGGCACGCAGCTGTTTTCACTGTCAGATTTATTCATGTAAAAGTGCAACACACAAAGATCAGTGCAAATCCAGATATTTCACACAAATACATAGAAGAAAATAGCCGAACGCCCGCTGCCATATTCAGCATTCACTTCACTAATAAATAAACAAATGCACATGCCGATATATCTATTAGAACAAGCTTATTTTCTGCAAGATATCATTGACTCTTCTATTTATGTATTACTGATATAGCAGGAGTTTTAGTGATATAACTCCCTTGTCTACCTCAACCCCACTAAGCAAGCTGTAAGTGACATTGATAAAAAAAAACCTTAAAAAGGGACAGTTTAGTCAGAATTAAACTTTCATGATTCAGTTAGGGCATGCAATTTTAAACAACTTTCTAATCTACTTTCATCATCAAATTTGCTTTGTTCTCTTGGTATTCTTAGTTGAAAGCTAAACCTAGGTAGACTCATATGCTAATTTCTAAGCCCTTGAAGACTGCCTCTTATCTGAATGGATTTGACCGTTTTTCACAGCTTGAGGGCGTTAGTTCATGTGTGTCATATAGATAACAAAGGTAATTAGAGGCTTAGATACAAGGTAATTAGAGAGGTAAAAAGTGTATTAATATAACTGTGTTGGTTATGCAAAACTGGGGAATGGGTAATAAAGGGATTATCTATCTTTTAAAAAAAATAAAATTCTGGAGTAGACAGTCCCTTTAAACTTTATTTTTTTTCTGCATTTTATTCATGAAACAAACAAACTAAAAAGCAAGTAGAAGTCAAACTCATTTTGAAAAAAAAAAAAAAAAACACAACAAAAAACAAAAACAACCAGTGATCACTGTTATTAAAAGCAAATAAATTGAAGGGGACATGAAACTCATTTCTTTCTTTCATGATTCAGATAAAGCATACAGTTTTAAAATAACTTTCTGATTTACTTCTATTATCTAATATGCTTTGTTTTCTTGGTATCCTTTATTGAAAGGGCTCAGGAGCAGTAATGAACTATTTGGAGATAGTTACTGATTGGTGGGTGTGCATCTATGTCACCGATTCACACAATGTGTTTAGCCAGCTCCCAGTAGAAAGAGAAAATGTTATGTTCCATCTCAATCATAAAAGATTGATGTTGGGAGAGACACAGTACTCATTTTTTGTATATGTTCCTTTCAATAGGGGGAAATTAAAATGTATTTCCATATGTTTGAGTGTAACAACCCTATCTTTTCCTAAGCAGGCTTGTGAAAATGAGTCCCAGTCTACCAATACAGCTCTGTGAGCCAATAAGAATAAATATTGCAGCATGTAACATTTCATGAGCAAAGGTGTTATTTCATTTTGAATTATTATGAAATAGTTTAATTGCTAACCTGTCATACGCATGACGTTTCTTTTTCTTTTTTTTACAATGACCTTTCATTTTTGATTACGATGCAGATTTTGATCAAGCCCATTACATTCAATAGGAAGCAGTGCACTATTGTCTAGGCGTTTCTTTTGTGAATTCCCATCTTGTCTCCCTCTCCAGTCATTAAAGTGATGGTAAACTTGCACCACATTAAAAGCGGCATTTGACACATCTTTATAAATAAATAGGAGTTTAATTAATCTTTTTTTATATTAAAGGAACACTGAACCCAAATTTTTTCTTTTGTGATTCAGATAGAGCATGCAATTTTAGACAACTTTCTAATTTACTCCTATTATCAATATTTCTTCATTCTCTCGCTATCTATATTTGAAAAGAAGGCATCTAAGCTTTTTTTGGTTCAGGACTCTGGAGAGCACTTTTTTATTGGTGGATGAATTTATCCACCAATCAGCAAGGACAACCCAGGTTGTTCACCAAAAATGGGCCGGCATCTAAACTTGCATTTCAAATAAAGAAAATTTCATGCTCTATCTGAATCACAAGAAAACATTTGGGTTCAGTGTCCCTTTAATAAAGTTATTAGCACTTCAAACATTAAACCTGAATGTCCCATATTCCGACCGGCTCTGTGTAAATTGTTTTTTTTTTGAAGGACGTATTCTTGGCATCCAGTTGAAATTTTGGCTATTAGGCGACCAGGAGTTTATAATACAAAATTGTATAATGAAAACAGAGATTTAATTTATTAAAACATAGGCTACCTACATGAACGATCAGAGGCGCGCAACTTTCCCATCACAATTTTATTACCTGCAGAAGCCAAGATGGTGCAGTGTAACGCATGCTTCAATGCTTCCATCCTTTCATTTTCATGAACTATGGTTTTGTATGAAAGTTCATTGTACCTCTGAGCTGCTTCAATAAATTTTCGTCTGTAATCAAGTACACGAGCATAGCAAACCTAGAGAAAAAAAAAAAGTGTTTTATTTCCTATGATCAGAAATACATGCCATATTTTACATCCCTAGACAAGATATGCAATACAAACCCCTGTAAATATTTTCTAAAATGATCCAACACTACAACTGGCAAACGTGTTACAGGTAGGATTACTGAGAAAAGCTATATCCATATGTAAGTGTGCACATGACATGTCCAAAAATGTGTTTTTCATTATTGGTTTGTCAAAGCAGTTAACACATTTGATATTTTTGCTAAGTGAATACCACTTCTGTTCATTGATTCATTTTTTATTCATTTTCCTACATGCAGGTGAAACTCGAAAAATTAGAATATTGTGCAAAAGTTAATTTATTTCACTAATGCAACTTAAAAGGTGAAACTAATATATGAGAGAGACTCATTACATGCAAAGCAAGATAGTTCAAGCCGTGATTTGTCATAATTGTGATGATTATGGCTTACAGCTCATGAAAACCCCAAATCCACAATCTCAGAAAATTAGAATATTGTGAAAAGGTGCAATATTCTCAGTGTCCCACTCTAATCAGCTAATTAAGCCATAACACCTGCAAAGGGTCCCTGAGCCTTTAAATGGTCTCTCAGTCTGGTTCAGTAGGAATCACAATCATGGGAAAGACTGCTGACCTGACAGTTGTGCAGAAAACCATCATTGACACCCTCCATAAGGAGGGAAAGCCTCAAAAGGTAATTGCAAAAGAAGTTGGATGTTCCCAAAGTGCTGTATCAAAGCACATTAATAGAAAGTTATGTGGAAGGGAAAAGTGTGGAAGAAAAAGGTGCACAAGCAGCAGGGATGACCGCAGCCTGGAGAGGATTGTCAGGAAAAGGCCATTCAAAAGTGTTGGGGACTTTCACAAGAGCCACCACACACAGATGGATCCTGGACATGAGCTTCAAATGTCGTATTCCTCTCGTCAAGCCACTCCTGAACAACAAACAACATCAGAAGCGTCTTACCTGGGCTAAAAAAAAAAAAACAGATCTGGTCTGTTGCTCAGTGGTCAAAAGTCCTCTTTTCTGATGAGAGCAAATTTTACATCTCATTTGGAAACCAAGGACCCAGAGTATGGAGGAAGAATGTAGAGGCACACACTGCCAGATGCTTAAAGTCCAGTGTGAAGTTTCCACAGTCTGTGTTGATTTGGGGAGCTATGTCATCTGCTGGTGTTGGTCCACTGTGCTTCATTAAGTCCAGGGTCAACGCAGCCGTCTACCAGGAGATTTTGGAGCACTTCATGCTTCCTTCCGCAGATAAGCTCTATGGTAATGCTGACTTCATTTTCCAGCAGGACTTGGCACCTGCCCACACTGCCAAAAGCACCAAAACCTGGTTCAATGACCTGGGATTACTGTGCTTGATTGGCCAGCAAACTCGCCTGACCTGAACCCCATAGAGAATCTATGGGGCATTGCCAAGAGAAAGATGAGAGACATGAGACCGAACAATGCAGAAGAGCTGAAGGCCGCTATTGAAGCATCCTGGTCTCCCATAACACCTCAGCCGTGCCACAGGCTGATAGCTTCCATGCCACGCTGCATTGAGGCAGTAATTGTTGCAAAAGGGGCCCAAACCAAGTACTGAGTACATACAGTATGCATGCTTATACTTTTCAGAGGTCCGATATTTTTCTATGTACAATCCTTGTTTTATTGATTGCATGTAATATTCTAATTTTCTGAGATTGTGGATTTGGGGTTTTCATGAGCTGTAAGCCAAAATCATCACAATTATGACAAATCACGGCTTGAACTATCTTGCTTTGCATGTAATGAGTCTATCTCATATATTAGTTTCCCCTTTTAAGTTGCATTAGTGAAATAAATGAACTTTTGCACAATATTCTAATTTTTCGAGTTTCACCTGTAATAGGTAAGGAAATAAATTAAATAAACAAATTAACACATGTTGTATTCATTCAGTTTGTTTAGCTAATAACACATATCAGCAAAAATGTAAAACTTGCTCATTTGTTTTGACAAACTAATAACGAAAAACAAATTTTTCCCATGTCTAATATGGACCATGACAGCACCCAAAAGGAACCTTGAGTTACACCATGGAGAAGAACATTATACTGTAATGGCCAAGTAAGTGGAAAAGCTGGCACAGGCTTCAAACACAAATGTCAAGGGAAAACTCAATTTTGATTTGTAGCTGATTTTTTTTTTGGAGCGGTGTAAGAGTACCTATCTGAATGTTATTTAGGGTCAGGCTGTGGACTTATCCAACACCTAAATGAACCACCTTATTGCCTTAGATTCATAGCAGCGCTCGAGTATTGCAGTTAGAAGTCATCTTATTTAAAAAATAAATGTTCTGGTTATTGTCTCAATTTTAATGATAGACACTGTGATAAAGTAATTGACAAATGTATTTAAAATTTAGGTGCCAGCAAAACAAACGAGGAGCCAGCTACATATTTTTGGGAGCCAGATAAGTGTTTGTAACACACACAAATAAAGAATAATTTAAAAAAAGTAAGGAGCCATAATGGCTCCTGGGACTGGTCAACCGCTACTATAAATAAAAGGTCTATATTTATGAAGCTGCATTCACAGTTATTTGGGCTTTGTGAAGCAGGTTTGCATGAGCAAGTCTGCAGCCAATTATCTAAGCAGCAGAAACAGCTTCTTTTTCCTCTCCACCACTTCAGAGGTGGCAAGATCAATAACCTTAACAATCGCTCGTTCAGGGTGAATGACATGGCCTTGGCTGCGCCGAAGCAGGGAGCGGCACTGCACAAAGAAACTCTTGTGCAACACTAAATTTTGATGTGCGATTCAACATTGCAAGGGGCGATTACAAGCAGACAGCTACACTACTTGCGAACCTGTCTGCCTGCAGTGATGGTAAAATTTGCCCAAAGTCCTACTAAGAGACTCATGATGCTTACTTAGCAGCTGCATAGTAACAGAACATATAAAAAAAAAAAAATCACCCAGTAATTATGACAAAACATTTTCATACTTAGAAATCACACTGTAAGAAGGCAATACAAAAGCTGATTTACAGTGTGACACCTAGATTTGCAGTTTAATAGCTTGTTGTCAATACATTAAAATTCTACTCAGGAGCTGACTTTAACTATGTGTTTAACCTCTTTTCTGGAGTTAAACACAGTTATAGGCAATCAAAAGTGCCATAACAAAATGTTCCAACACATTAGAGCATTTTCTTATTGCATGTTAACAAGATAATTATTTATTTTGGAATTTGACCAGATCTGGCTGTTAATTTTGAAAATGTGGCCTTATTTCTAACATCACCAAAATAGTAATTTTCTCATGCAAATACTTATTAAAAGGGACATAATACCCATATGCCAAATCACTTGAAAGTAATGCATCATAACTGTAAAAAAAAAAAAAGAAATCATCATCTGAACATCTCTATGTAAAAAAAAGGAAGATATTTTACCTCAAAAGTTCTTCAGCTTAGCAAAGTAAGTGCTGTATAAACAGTTATACTTCAGCTGCAAGTTAAAAGAAAAAAAAACACAATAGCCAATCAGCATCAGCAGTGCTGAGGTAATGCTTTGCCTTTGCTGTGATCTCATGAGATTTCATAGATATTACTTAAACTGAATAGGAAAATAACATTACTGTGCCTGCACATGCCAGATGCACACTCCTTTGCAAGTCCTGGGACAAGCATCCTGACTGGCTGCTTAAAGTTTCTTTACAGTGGGGTGTTAATACTTAGGACATTTGAGGTAAAAACTTCCCTTTTTACATAGAGATGTTCAAGTGATATTTTCTAGTCAGTTTTTCACAGCTCTGCTGCATTACTTTCATGTGCTTTAACATTTGGGTATCATGTCCCTTTAAGTCTATGTAGTCCAATTCAGTGGTGTCAAAATAAAGATAAATATCCATTAGCACAGTACACAGATGAATACCACATTTAAACTTTCTCAGCCTTCTACATTTAGAAAAGGCCAGAAACAAAACCAATAAAAGTTTAACAGCACAAAATATAAAAACGATTGAGAATACCTTATAGTGGATCTGCAGTTGTTCATTTGTCGACTCATTCTGTAACAGAGATGCCCTGTTTATGTACGCTTCAGCCTGCACTGGGTCATCATCCTCCAGATACAACCGGGCAATTTTCAGATAGGTCTCCAGTTTATAATCTACATTATATTGCCTGGAAAAAGATATATATTCTATTTCATAAGGGACGTTACCATGTACAATTCCAAGCTAATTATCACTTATGCAGTATACACCATAGAAATACATGATTTTTCAACCGATTGTAAGTTCCCATGGGAATAGGGCCCGCATTTTCCTCTTGTATGACAAATTTTGTATTGTCATTGTACTTTTATCTTTTTACCCATGGACAGTGCTGCGGAATTTGCTGGCGCTTTATAAATAAAGACTAATAATAATAATATCAGTGTTTCAATAAATTAAAATGTGAGTGTTAAATTATTTTGGAATGTATCACCTTGTTTGCTGCCATTGTTTTTCAATAGCTAAACTTTTCCCTCCCCCACCCATAGCCTTATTTGGAGTAGACAAAGTTTGCCACTGGCATTTTGTGAGTAAAATATAATTTGCTTTGCAGCTTCTTATCAGATTGATCCTGCTGAAGCAACTCAGGGCCAGATATGTGACAGTGTTAGGCTTGTTTTGTCTTTCTTGTGTAGGTCTAGTCGTCAGAACTGGGAAAACTCACAATGCTCAGACTTAACCCTTTAACTGCGGAACCATTTTACCTCTGCACTGTTTTGCTGCTCACATTAAAACCATACTGTAGGCCATTTTGCAGTGAAAAATCCAAAAAAAAAAATTTCCCCCAGGAGACCAACAGATTAAAACAATACCATTATTTTATGTATATATCATGACATGTGAGAAACCAGCAACAAGGTGTGTGGAAATTTTGATAAACAAGGTTATAAGCTAAAGTGTGAGTGTGTTTTACTCCTAAACTCTATAGTAAAAAGAAAGGGTTATCCTCATATAAATAAGAACCTTTCCATATAAGTATGTTCCCATGAGCCTCTATTCAAATAGACATTTCTTCACATCAGGTGATCATTATTACCACAGTGATCATCTGAATTTCAACACTTATTTAGGGGCTTTATTTTAAAGTTGGGCTTCTGGACTTTAAAGTATGGACCATCTCCAGGCCTTTTTGATGACCTATTATAAAAGTGTATAACTATTAAGCATGTATATAAATGCCTTTCAGACAGTGGGTCTTGGGTTTTTTAGGGTTTGAACAGACAATATACACTAATTTTCATATAACTGCATGCAATAGACACGACTATAAAGGAAGAATATGCACAGATACGGATATGAAAATCCAGTATAAAATCTTTTAAAAACGTACTTAGAAGTTTCAAATTTTGCACTGGAAACCGATGTGCACTGTATATATATCGATTTTTGTGAATTAATAAATGAAATTTGTGTATGCTGAAATCCCCGTCTTTTATGTAGAAACGTATTTGGTCTCTACTTCCTCTCTCTTTCGCATGTACAAAGTTTATTGACTTTAAGGGTCTGCATACATACTCTTCAAAAGGTGGTTGTATCCATTGTACTTGATCTCGGGCTTAGCCGTAAATAAATAATACGGCTAAATTCTTTATAATCTCCCTACATACCTATAATTCTATATTTCTTTACTACACACAGATGTGCATGTGATATTTGCTAGTCCGCTTGTCACATATATACTGCATCACCTTTAAGTGATGTAGCATATGGGTAATATGGCCCTTTAACATCCCAGATATTAGGGCTGGGCGATATGGGCAAAAATGAAAATTGCGATTTTCGACCCAAAAAAACACCCCGCGGTTTGCGGTTTTAATCAAGATTTTATTCCAGCTCGCCTGAGTGAGCAACCCACCCCACCTTGCCAAGTGTCTCCACTCTTCTATGCCCCGCAGTGCCGCCTCTTCTAACCGCTGTGTGTGCACTGCTCCTCTGCCTAGCTATATTCTATGCCAGGCCAGAACATGTCACTCAGTCACCGGTGGTCCAGGACCGGCTCCCTCCATTGTCTTCACACGGCACGATCGTCGTGACGTGATATCCCCCCAGGCCCCGCCCCCCCATAAAAATCACAGACTCTCACGGTTTTTAAATCGCAGCAGTTAATCGCGGTTTAAAACCGCTTATGAGGTTAATCGCCCAGCCCTACCAGATATATGTAATAATAATAAAAAAAAATAGCACCACCAATTTGACATTAAAAAATATCATCAGAGAGACTTACTTACTTTTGTCCTGTTTCCAGAGGTATCCCCACTAATACCTGTGCCGCATTTCTCCAATCTTCTGCTTTTTCATAAATAGATGCTAAGTGCTGCCTGATTGATGCAACCTGTGAATAGACAAGAGCAACAACTATTATCCCTAAAATATTTAGCCATATGACAAAGAAAACCTGATTGTGCTATTCAGTAATGGGGACAAAGGGAAATTGGATTCTACATAACAGAACTATTTTTAGTGAATGTGCACAATGTTACACTATATCTTAGACCGGCTCTACAACTGGACCAGGTGGGACCATGGGACCCAGGCATTATTTGACAGGGGTGGCACATAGTAACAGCTGAAATTACTCTCGCATGAGGTCTATACACTTGGTATTAGCTTGCTTGTTAACGAATGTCCATTTCTCCTCTGTATCCTATAGGGAATGTCTTCAGGGCAGGAGGAGCAGCTGAACAGCAGCTTCAACATAAAATAGTAGCTTGTGCTATTGCTACAAGCCAGCTGCAGAACACAAAATATATATTTTTTTAATGGGGTCAGTGAAGCTTACATAAAAAAAAAAATCAACCACATTTTTTCGGCTCATGCATGTGTTCAGTTTTTCCTTAAAGGTGTTGCTCATTTATAATTTTCAAAGGTATGAAACCAATATGGAAAAAAATTGTTGTTTTGGCTGATGATGTCAAATAATTAGTGCTGAATAAGAAAATATAAAAAAAATTGGTGAAATGATGGTTTAAATATTTACTAGAATTTTCTAAATACTACAAGTTTCACTTTCAATATGTGAGAGGTGTCAACAAAAAAAAAGGTTTTACCAGAACGTTATAAAGACATTTTATGAAAACAATGTACTATTATTGTTTAAATGGGCATTAAAAAAGGGACAGGAAACTACAAATTTTTCTTTCATGATTTGGATAGAACATACAAATTTAAACAACTTTCAAATTTACTTCCATTATCATATTTGCTTTATTCTCTTGTTATCCTTTGCTGAACAAACAGCATTGCACTACTGGCAGCAAGATGAACACATCTAATCAGCCAATCACAAAAGACAAATGTGTGCATGCACCAATTAGCCGCAGCTCCCACTAGTGTAGGATATGTGCATATTCTTTTTCAACAAGGGATACCAAGAGAACAAAGCACATTTGAAAATATAAGTGTATTTCCTAAAATTACATGCTCTGACAGAATCATGCAAGTTTAATTTTGACTTTCCTATTCCTTTAAAGTAATCTCCTTTTGTGGCATCAAAAGAACAGTCGCTCGTGTTTTGTGTTCATTCTCTCTCTCTCTCTCTCTAATTCATGTTTGTGCACAACTCCTCTAGTAACTACTAGTTCATAAAGACACTCCCCACAGCTGCACTGACTAACAGGGACATACCTCCAGAAGCATAAAAAACAGAATTTATGCTTACCTGATAAATTACTTTCTCCAACGGTGTGTCCGGTCCACGGCGTCATCCTTACTTGTGGGATATTCTCTTCCCCAACAGGAAATGGCAAAGAGTCCCAGCAAAGCTGGTCACATGATCCCTCCTAGGCTCCGCCCACCCCAGTCATTCGACCGACGGACAGGAGGAAATATATATAGGAGAAACCATATGGTACCGTGGTGACTGTAGTTAGAGAAAATAATTCATCAGACCTGATTAAAAAACCAGGGCGGGCCGTGGACCGGACACACCGTTGGAGAAAGTAATTTATCAGGTAAGCATAAATTCTGTTTTCTCCAACATTGGTGTGTCCGGTCCACGGCATCATCCTTACTTGTGGGAACCAATACCAAAGCTTTAGGACACGGATGAAGGGAGGGAGCAAATCAGGTCACCTAAACGGAAGGCACCACAGCTTGCAAAACCTTTCTCCCAAAAATAGCCTCCGAAGAAGCAAAAGTATCAAATTTGTAAAATTTGGCAAAAGTGTGCAGTGAAGACCAAGTCGCTGCCTTACATATCTGGTCAACAGAAGCCTCGTTCTTGAAGGCCCATGTGGAAGCCACAGCCCTAGTGGAGTGAGCTGTGATTCTTTCAGGAGGCTGCCGTCCGGCAGTCTCATAAGCCAATCGGATAATGCTTTTAAGCCAAAAGGAAAGAGAGGTAGAAGTCGCTTTTAGACCTCTCCTTTTACCAGAATAAACAACAAACAAGAAAGATGTTTGTCTGAAATCTTTAGTAGCCTCTAAATAGAACTTTAGAGCACGGACAACGTCCAAATTGTGTAACAAACGTTCCTTCTTTGAAAATGGATTCGGACACAAAGAAGGTACAACGATCTCCTGGTTAATATTTTTGTTAGAAACAACTTTAGGAAGAAAACCAGACTTAGTACGCAAAACCACCTTATCTGCATGGAACACCAGATAAGGAGGAGAACACTGCAGAGCAGATAACTCTGAAACTCTTCTAGCAGAAGAAATTGCAACCAAAAACAAAACTTTCCAAGATAGTAACTTAATATCTATGGAATGTAAGGGTTCAAACGGAACCCCTTGAAGAACTGAAAGAACTAGATTTAGACTCCAGGGAGGAGTCAAAGGTCTGTAAACAGGCTTGATCCTAACCAGAGCCTGAACAAAAGCTTGAACATCTGGCACAGCTGCCAGTCTTTTGTGTAGTAAGACCGATAAAGCAGAGATCTGTCCCTTTAGAGAACTTGCAGATAATCCTTTCTCCAAACCTTCTTGAAGAAAGGAGAGAATCATAGGAATTTTTATCTTATTCCATGGGAATCCTTTGGATTCACACCAACAGATATATTTTTTCCATATTTTATGGTAAATTTTTCTAGTTACAGGTTTTCTGGCCTGAACCAGAGTATCCATCACCGAATCTGAAAACCCACGCCTTGATAGAATCAAGCGTTCAATCTCCAAGCCGTCAGTTGGAGGGAGACCAGATTTGGGTGTTCGAATGGACCTTGAACAAGAAGGTCCTGTCTCAAAGGTAGCTTCCATGGTGGAGCCGATGACATATTCACCAGGTCTGCATACCAAGTCCTGCGTGGCCACGCAGGAGCTATCAAGATCACCGAGGCCCTCTCCTGATTGATCCTGGCTACCAGCCTGGGAATGAGAGGAAACGGTGGGAATACGTAAGCTAGGTTGAAAGTCCAAGGTGCTACTAGTGCATCTACTAGAGTCGCCTTGGGATCCCTGGATCTGGACCCGTAGCAAGGAACCTTGAAGTTCTGACGAGACGCCATCAGATCCATGTCTGGAATGCCCCATAATTGAGTTATTTGGGCAAAGATTTCCGGATGGAGTTCCCACTCCCCCGGATGAAATGTCTGACGACTCAGAAAAAACGCTTCCCAATTTTCCACTCCTGGGATGTGGATCGCAGACAAGTGGCAGGAGTGATCCTCCGCCCATTGAATTATTTTGGTCACTTCTTTCATCGCCAGGGAACTCTTTGTTCCCCCTTGATGATTGATATAAGCAACAGTCGTCATGTTGTCTGATTGGAACCTTATGAATTTGGCCTTTGCTAGTTGAGGCCAAGCTCTGAGAGCATTGAATATCGCTCTCAGTTCCAGAATGTTTATCGGGAGAAGAGACTCCTCCCGAGACCATAGACCCTGAGCTTTCAGGGATTCCCAGACCGCACCCCAGCCCACTAAACTGGCGTCGGTCGTGACAATGACCCACTCTGGCCTGCGGAAGCTCATTCCCTGAGACAGATGGTCCAGGGTCAGCCACCAACGGAGTGAATCTCTGGTCTTTTGATCTACTTGAATCATTGGAGACAAGTCTGTATAATCCCCATTCCACTGTTTGAGCATGCACAGTTGTAATGGTCTTAGATGAATTTGTGCAAAGGGAACTATGTCCATTGTTGCAACCATCAATCCTATTACTTCCATGCACTGCGCTATGGAAGGACGAGGAACAGAATGAAGCACTTGACAAGAGCTTAGAAGTTTTGATTTTCTGACCTCTGTCAGAAAAATCCTCATTTCTAAGGAATCTATTATTGTTCCCAAGAAGGGAACTCTTGTTGACGGGGACAGAGAACTCTTTTCTTTGTTCACCTTCCATCCGTGAGATGTGAGAAAGGCTAGAACGATGAACGTATGAGCCTTTGCCTTTGACAGGGACGACGCTTGTATTAGAATGTCGTCCAAGTAAGGTACTACTGCAATGCCCCTTGGTCTTAGAACCGCTAGAAGGGACCCTAGCACCTTTGTGAAAATCCTTGGAGCAGTGGCTAATCCGAATGGAAGAGCCACAAACTGGTAATGATTGTCCAGAAAAGCGAACCTTAGGAACTGATGATGTTCCTTGTGGATAGGGATATGTAGGTACGCATCCTTTAGATCCACGGTAGTCATAAATTGACTTTCCTGGATGGTGGGTAGAATCGTTCGAATGGTTTTCATTTTGAACGATGGTACCCTGAGAAATTTGTTTAGGATCTTCAAATCCAAAATTGGTCTGAACGTTCCCTCTTTTTTGGGAACTACGAACAGATTGGAATAAAATCCCATTCCTTGTTCCTTTATTGGAACTGGGTGTATCACTCCCATCTTTAACAGGTCTTCTACACAATGTAAGAATGCCTGTCTCTTTATTTGGTTTGAGGATAAGTGAGACTTGTGGAACCTTCCCCTTGGGGGTAGTTCCTTGAATCCCAGGAGATAACCTTGAGAAACAATTTCTAGCGCCCAAGGATCCTGAACATCTCTTGCCCAAGCCTGAGCAAAGAGAGAAAGTCTGCCCCCCACCAGATCCGGTCCCGGATCGGGGGCTACTCCTTCATGTTGTTTTGTTAGCAGTGGCAGGCTTCTTGGCCTGCTTACCCTTGTTCCAGCCTTGCATTGGTTTCCAGGCTGGTTTGGGTTGTGAGGCATTACCCTCTTGCTTAGAGGATGCAGAATTAGAGGCTGGTCCATTTCTGCGAAAGGGACGAAAATTAGGTTTATTTTTAGCCTTAAAAGACCTATCCTGTGGAAGGGCGTGGCCCTTTCCCCCAGTGATGTCTGAAATAATCTCTTTCAAATCAGGTCCAAATAAAGTTTTACCTTTGAAAGGAATGTTAAGCAATTTTGTCTTGGATGACACATCCGCTGACCAAGACTTTAGCCAAAGCGCTCTGCGCGCCACGATAGCAAACCCTGAATTTTTCGCCGCTAATTTTGCTAATTGCAAAGCGGCATCTAAAATAAAAGAGTTAGCCAATTTAAGTGCGTGAACTCTGTCCATAACCTCCTCAAATGGAGTTTCTCTACTGAGCGACTTTTCTAGTTCCTCGAACCAGAACCACGCTGCCGTAGTGACAGGAACAATGCATGAAATTGGTTGTAGAAGGTAGCCTTGCTGTACAAAAATCTTTTTAAGCAAACCTTCCAATTTTTTATCCATAGGATCTTTGAAAGCACAACTATCTTCGATAGGAATAGTAGTGCGTTTGTTTAGAGTAGAAACTGCCCCCTCGACATTGGGGACTGTCTGCCATAAGTCCTTTCTGGGGTCGACCATAGGAAATAATTTCTTAAATATAGGGGGAGGAACAAAAAGGTATGCCGGGCTTTTCCCACTCTTTATTTACTATGTCCGCCACCCGCTTGGGTATAGGAAAAGCGTCGGGGGGCACCGGAACCTCTAGGAACCTGTCCATCTTGCATAATTTCTCTGGAATGACCAAATTGTCACAATCATCCAGAGTAGATAACACCTCCTTAAGCAGTACGCGGAGATGTTCTAATTTAAATTTAAATGTCACAACATCAGGTTCAGCTTGATGAGAAATTTTTCCTGAATCTGAAATTTCTCCCTCAGACAAAACCTCCCTCATGGCCCCTTCAAATTGGTGTGAGGGTATGACAGAACAATTATCATCAGCGTCCTCTTGCTCTTCAGTGTTTAAAACAGAGCAATCGCGCTTTCTCTGATAAGTAGGCATTTTGGATAAAAGATTTGCTATGGAGTTATCCATTACAGCCGTTAATTGTTGCATGGTAATAAGTATTGGCGCACTAGATGTACTAGGGGCCTCCTGCATGGGCAAAACTGGTGTAGACACAGTAGGAGATGATGTACTATCATGTTTACTCCCCTCATTTGAGGAATCATCTTGGGCAATATCATTATTTGTGGCAGTACTGTCCTTACTTTGTTTGGACGCTATGGCACAATTATCACATAAATTTAAATGGGGAGACACATTGGCTTTCATACATATAGAACATAGCTTATCTGAAGGTACAGACATGTTAAACAGGCTTAAACTTGTCAACAAAGCACAAAAAACGTTTTAAAATAAAACCGTTACTGTCACTTTAAATTTCAAACAGAAAACATTTTATTACTGAATATGTGAAAAAGTATGAAGGAATTGTTCAAAAATTACCAAAATTTCTCCAGTGTCTTAAAGCCTTAAAAGTATTGCACACCAAATTTCAGAGCTTTAATCCTTAAAATAACGGAACCGGAGCCGTTTTTCAATTTAACACCTATACAGTCCCAGATATAGTCTTTGCTAAGACCCAACCAAGCCCTGAGGGGAATACGATACCAAATGACGCCTTCTAAAAGCTTTTTCAGAGATTCTTAGATCCTCACACATGCATCTGCATGCCCTGCTCTCAAAAAACAACTGCGCATTAATGGCGCGAAAATGAGGCTCAGTCTATGACTAGAAAGGCCCCCTGACTGAAAAAAGGTGTCCAATACAGTGCCTGCCGTTTTATAAACGTTCCCCAAGATTATAAATGCCAATTATTAGCCTAAATCTGAATAATATGCACAAATAAAGCAATCGATTTAGCCCATAAAAATGTCAACCAGTTTTTTAGCCCATAATAAGCCCTTTATTCTGTTTGTTTTTGACTAAGAAAATGGCTTACCGGTCCCCATGAGGGGAAATGACAGCCTTCCAGCATTACACAGTCTTGTTAGAAATATGGCAAGTCATACCTTAAGCAGAAAAGTCTGCTAACTGTTTCCCCCAACTGAAGTTACTTCATCTCAACAGTCCTATGTGGAAACAGCAACCGATTTTAGTTACTGTCTGCTAAAATCATCTTCCTCTTACAAACAGAAAATCTTCATCCTTTTCTGTTTCAGAGTAAATAGTACATACCAGCACTATTTTAAAATAACAAACACTTGATAGAAGAATAAAAACTACATTTAAACACCAAAAAACTCTTAACCATCTCCGTGGAGATGTTGCCTGTGCAACGGCAAAGAGAATGACTGGGGTGGGCGGAGCCTAGGAGGGATCATGTGACCAGCTTTGCTGGGACTCTTTGCCATTTCCTGTTGGGGAAGAGAATATCCCACAAGTAAGGATGACGCCGTGGACCGGACACACCAATGTTGGAGAAAAAATATATATATATATTTTATGAAGCACACAATATTTCTAAGAAAAACATTTTACATTTTCACATTCATGAATGTGGTCTCACCTGCTCTTCAAATGATATTACTCTTGGCTGGATTTTCTCCAGGGTGAAATGATAAATCTCCTTGGCGTTGCCGTCAGGCAGAGTAGGAAGGTGTGTGCAGAAGTCCGTCAGAAGCTGGCGTGAGATCACCAGGCTAACATTCTCATTGACCACTGGAAATGGGCATGCAGCTCATTAAATAGCAGAAACATGATTGCATAAAAACACAAATGCACAGCATACCTAAAAATGTTGTCTATTTTTAGCATTTAGGTAAATTATATTAAACAAGCAGGTTATAAAGACCCCAGCTTTTCTTCTCCAAGTAAACAAATTACAAAAAAAAAAAATATGTATAGAAACTAAAGGGACATTAAATACTTTGTGTGTAATTATGTTTAGTAAAAATCTTGCTTTCATTATTTATGTTACACGTTTCCTTTAATTTAATTTTGAAAATTGTGAGTATTCCAGTTCCTGTTAGAATTAAAGTCTTGAGTTTGCACTTCCACATCCTAAATAGACATTGTTAGTATATTTGTGTGGATCCTATATAGCTGTCCCCAATAGCCCCAAGCAGAGATGATTTAATAAAGAAAACCTAGCTTACAACATGGAAGTACCCATTGTACATATATTATTTTTCAATATATAAACAACTAATACAATTTTTTGTAAAATCTGCATATAATTCCCAGGCTAATCTCTGGTTTTAATATGTTATCCTAAATAGCATTGAACAGGCATGTAATGAGAAAGATGTAGCACGTTCTTATTAATCTTTAGGTTAAATATAATATATGAATGCATTCAATTTTTTTTTTTTATAATTAAGCATGTCCCAACTCTTGGTGCAGTCACCTTTCCTATCATCCGGAAAGTATCAGACAATATTGCACAAGAAACCCTTCTTAAAGTTACATGAAAGTTAAAAATAAGCTTTCATTATTCAGAAGATGCAGTCAGCAGAGCATGCAATTTTAAGACTTTTAAATTAACTTCTATGATCAAATTTATATTCTCTTAATATTCTTTGTTGAAAAGCACATGTACATATTGTCATCAGATGCAACGCACGGCTGGTGATTGGTGGCTACACGCATATGCATCTTGTCAGCTCTGGATTTATCTACAAAAGTCCTGTATACTTCATCAAGGATTTTTGTAGAAAAGTCAATAGAGAAACTTTTATAAAGGATTATAAATCAACCCACTAGTTAAAGCAATAAAAAGTGCTCTAACAGATAACAGCATTTTGTTTTTGCACTTGTATGTCCCTTAAAATGACAGTACGGTCAGTATTAAACATTCACGATTAGAAAGAACATGCAATTGTAACCAACTTTCCAATTTACTTCTATTATTAAATGTGCTTTGTTCTATTGATACCCTTTGTGTAAGAGTAGTCTCAGGAGCAGCAAATGCACTATTGGGAGCTAGCTGAACATATGGTAAGTAAATGACAAAAGGCACATATGTGCATTGCTGTTCCTAGGGGGTAAATGTATTGTCCCTGCAGTTGGACAGGTTTGCAAGTAATTAAATTGTCCACATGTTTGATGGCAGGGCAACATTTATTATTGCACAAGAGGATTCTTGTGAAATGCCGCCCCCAGCTCTGGCGCAATCCATTGCACTAGAGCAGAGCATGTCAATCACGCCAAACAAGCAAGTGTCAAAGCAACTGATCTTGACACTTCTGAGGTGGCAGAGAAGAAAAAAAGAATAGTTTTGAGCTTTCTAAATATGTGGAGCCTGCTCCATACAGACAAAAAAGTTGAAAACACAGTTTAATAAATGTACCCCTAAGCCTAGCCAGGTATGGTCTTCAACAAAAGGACACCAAAAATACAATGCAAATTTGATAATGCAATTACACTGAAAAGTTTACAATTGCATTCTCTATCTGAATCATGAAAGTTTCATTTTGACTTTACTTTATTGTTCCAGCAATTTAAAAGAAAAAAAAAAAAAAAGTATTAACATTTCTGTATATGGTCCATTACTTGTTAACAATAATTAGCAAAACCATTGATCTTTATAAACCTATTCCTCCTGTATTATTTTGTTTAGCCGGCTTCATGTGTCTCTATTTATCCTAGCCATGTTAGCAGCCATCAGGAATTTGGTGGCGCCTTACAAATAAATAATAATAAAAAAACTTACTTGCTTCCACAAACGCTTTCAGAGCTTCAAGCTGTTCTAGTCCCGGCAACTGTAATGCTTTTTCCAATATCTGTCTGTATCTTTAAAATAAAAAAAAATAAAAAAAATTACCACCAGCATTTTTAAAGGGGACACAAAAAGGAACTAATCAAACATGTAAAAGTAATGTTAAATTAACGAATAAAGGGTCATGAAAGTCCAAATAAATAAAAAAAATTCATGGATCAGACAGAATATGTCATTTTAAGAGACTTTTTAATGTACTTCTATTAGTAAATTTACTTTTGGTATCCTATTATTAAAGGGACATAAAAAACTAAATGTTTCTTTCATGATTCAGATAGAACATACAAATTTAGAAAACATTCCAATTTTCTTCTAGAACACTAGCTGGCAGCACCTTTCCTGTAGTGCTCTAGACATGTGCATGCTACCGATCTAGATATCCCTTAAACAAAGAATAACATAAGAACGATGCAAATTTGATAATAGAAATAAATTGGATTTTTTTTAAAAATTGTATTCAATATTTGAATCATAAAAGACCATTTTTAGGTTTCATGTCCCTTTAACCCCTTCGTGACCAGACCACTTTTCCATTTGTTGACCGTCTGGGACCAAGGCTATTTTTGCATTTCTGCAGTGTTTGTGTTTAGCTGTGATTTTCCTTTTACTCATTTACAGTACCCACACATATTATATACCGTTTTTCTCGCCATTAAATGGACTTTCTAAAGATACCATTATTTTCATCATATCTTATAATATACAATAAAAACAAATATAAAATATGAAAAAAAAACACTTTTTCTAACTTTGACCCCCAAAATCTGTTACACATCTACAACCACCAAAAAACACCCATGCTAAATAGTTTCTAAATTTTGTCCTGAGTTTAGAAATACCCAATGTTTACATGTGCTTTGTTTATTTTGCAAGTTATAGGGCAATAAGTACAAGTAGCACTTTGCTATTTCCAAATCATATTTTCCCCAAAATTAGCGATAGTTACATTGTTACACTGAGATCTGTCAGGAATCCCTGAATAACCCTTCACATGTATATTTTTTTTTCAGTAGACAACCCAAAGTATTGATCTAGGCCCATTTTGGTATATTTCATGCCACCATTTCACCGCCAAATGCAATAAAATAAAAAATGGTTGTAAATGCTTCTCTGGGATCCCCTTTGTTCAAAAATAGCAGACATATAAGGCTTTAGCATTGCTGTTTGGTAATTAGAAGGCCGCTAAATGCTGCTGCGCACCACACTTGTGTTATGCCCAGCAGTAGCTTGTAGGGAGCTTGTAGGGTTAATTTTAGCTTTAGTGTAGTAGACAGCCCAAAGTATTGATCTAGGCCCATTTTGGTATATTTCATGCCACCATTTCACCGCCAAATGCCATCAAATAAAAAATAAAAAAAGTGTTCACTTTTTCACAAACTTTAGGTTTCACACTGAAATTATTTACAAACAGCTTGTGCAATCATAGCACAAATGGTTGTAAATGCTTCTCTGGGATCCCGTTTGTTCAAAAATAGCAGACATATAAGGCTTTAGCATTGCTGTTTGGTAATTAGAAGGCCGCTAAATGCTGCTGCGCACCACACTTGTATTATGCCCAGCAGTAGCTTGTAGGGAGCTTGAAGGGTTAATTTTAGCTTTAGTGTAGAGATCAGACTCCCACCTGACACATCCCACCCCCTGATCCCTCCCAAACAGCTCTCTTCCCTCCCCCACCCCACAATTGTCCCCGCCATCTAAAGTACTGGCAGAAAGTCTGCCAGTATAAAAAAAAAAAAGTTTGTGTTTGTTTTTTTAAATTATATATTTTCTGCAGTGTAGGATCCCCCCTTACCACCCAACCTCCCTGACCCCCCCCCCCCCCCAATAGCTCTATAAACACTCCCCCCTCTCACTATTTGGTGCCATTTTGGGTACTGGCAGCTGTCTGCCAGTACTCACTTTTCAAAATAATTTGCCCATTACTTATATAAATTATGTTTTTTCTGTAGTGTAGCTGCCCCCCTCAATAACCCCCTCCCCGATCCCTTTTAAAACATAATTTACCCCCTACCAACACCTGCTCCCACCACCCACTAAACTGAGGACTGATCCGACACTGCTGGCCGGAAGTTAGCCAGCGATGGGCCGCCCACCTGCCTCCCTGCAGCTGCTCCCACCCACCAACGATCGGTACCATTGCTGGCCGATGCAGAGTGGCCCTCTGCATATGTGTGCCAAAAAAGGTATTGCAATGATGCCTCAATATCAAGGCATCACGACAATACCTTGAAAGCGTCTGGAAGTGATCAGGATCGTCTCCAGCCGCTTGAAACCCCTGAGGACGTACCAAGAACGTCCTTGGTCGTTAAGGGTATTTTCTGTAGGACGTTCCTGGCACGTCCTCGGTCGCGAAGGGGTTAAATTTACTCTTGGTATGTTAAAGAGCATACTTAGATAGGCTTAGGAGTAGCAAACCACTAATGGAGCTGATTGGTGGCTAGACACATATGCCTCCTAATTTGCTAGCTCTCAGTACTGCATTGCTTCTCTAGCACTGACGTTATGTAATTAACCATGTTGCAGAGTTTAGACACATAGTTATATGCAAACAATAGCACAATAATAAAATCATCTAACACAGATCTTTTTTTTTTTTTAACACACATACATACAAATATATATATATATATATATATATATATATATATATATATATATATATATATATATATATATATATATATATATATATATATATACATACACACACACTCTATATATATACACTGACATTTGTATTTGCTGATGCTTTTTGTTGTGCTCCATGGATTATTTTATATCATGTTCCTGAATAAAGACTTTGTTTTCTTTTAATTGACCGCTATCTGCACTTTCCTTTACTGTGTTTAATATATATATATATATATATATATATATATATATCTCAATTGTCATTGGCTCACATGTGTTCAGTCAGCAACCAGCAGAGCATTGCTGCTCCTTCAACAAAGGATACCAAGGGTATGAAGCACATTTGATAATAGTAGTAAACTGTAAAGTTGTTAAAAATTGTATGTTCTACCTAAATCATGAAAGAAAAAATTTGGGTTTCATGTCCCTTTAAACCCTTCACGCCCTTAGGACATTCTATACCATCTTTAAAGCACTGGGCGTTAAAGGAATAGTAAACACCAAAAATGTTATTGTTTAAAAAGATAGATAATCTCTTTATTTACCAGTCTCCAGTTTTGCATAACCAACACTGTTATAAAAATATACTTTTTACCTCTGTAATTACCTTGTATCTAAGCTTCTGCTGACTGCCTCCTTATCTCAGATCTTTTGACAGACTTGCATTTCAGGCAAGTAAGGTTGACTTAAATAATTTCACGTTTGTGAGCACAATGTTATCTATATGAAACACATGAACTAACACCATCTAGCTGTGAAAATGCATTCAGATAAGAGGCGGCCTTCAAGGGCTTAGAAATTAGCATATGAGCCTACCTAGGTTTAGCTTTCAACTAAGAAAAAAGAGAGAACAAGGATAATTTGATGATAAAAGTAAATTAGAAAGTGGTTTAAAATGACATGCCCTATCTGAATCATGAAAGTTTAATTTGGACTTTACTGTCCCTTTAATGTCCTTAGGATGGCATGGTAGGTCCTACCTTTTTTGGTGTCCTGCAGCCTCCAACTTTTCGGAAATGGCAAATCGGACTGGGGGAGGTTCCTAGCATCGTAGGCAGTCCCCTATTATCCCAGCCTTGAAATCACGTTATTGCATCAACGAGCACATTATTTAATTTTTCAAGCAAGAGCTTACATCAGAACTTAGTTTCAATGTCAAAACACTTGCCCCAGGCATGTAGGGGTTAAATGTACAGTAAAAAATGAAGCTGTCATGATTCTGAAAGAGCATACAATTTTAAAGAATTTTCCTCTTTACCTTTATGATCTAATTTGCTTGTTCTCTTGCACTACTGAGAGCTAGCTGCTGATTGGTGGCTGCACATTTATGCCTCTTGTCACTGGCTCACATTATGTGTTCAGCTAACTCCCAGAAGAGCACTGCTGCGCCTTCAAAATATATTAAGTGAATAAAGCAAATTCGATAATAGAAGTAAATTATAAAGTTGTTTAAAATTGTATGCTCCATCTGAATCATTAAAATTTAATTTTTACTTTAAGATTTTTTTTTTCTGCAGTACAGAAAGAAACATGCAAAATATCATGTCAGTTTTGTGTGGTAGGCATCAGATAAGAGCATTTAAAGGGACACTGAACCAAAATTTTATCTTTCATGATTCAGATAGAGCATGCAATGTTAAGCAACTTTCTAATTTACTCCTATTATTTTTTTTTTCATTCTCTTCCTATCTTTATTTGAAAAGCAAGAATGTAAGCTTAGAAGCCGGCCCATTTTTGGTTCACAACCTGGGTTGTGCTCGCCGATTGGTGGCTAAATGCTGTCCAGGGTACTGAACGTAAATAATAACAATGCCAATTGTAATAAACACTAACCAAAGTGTGTTTCATTACAACCTGAGACAACAAAATATATTTTATTTTCAAATTGTAGCTATTCATTAGCAATGCAGACTTGTCAATTAATGCAGAAATTTAGTTTTAGTTTTGTGTGTGCAAAGAAAATTGTGCTCAGAAAAAAAAAATTGTTTAAGAACTGAATTTCACATGAGGATGATCCTTCACAATTACAGTGTTTTATTAAATATTATATGCGTGTGTTTTACTTATATAAAAGAGATAAATACATTTGATATATAAAATTTAGCACACATATCAATTCATAGCGTATATAAAAACAATATCCTTTTGCAGATCGCCACACATGTCATTATGTTCTACGTGAACCCTAACGTAAACATAAATATGCTATATCTTCACTCACTTTCCAGCTAGGTCTTTGTGGGATCCGCTTGAGTTCATCAACTGTGACAGGTCCTGTCTTACTGAGGCCGCCATGATGCCGCTGTGCACACCTCCTCTGTTTCGTCAGGCCTATCATCCTAAGTCCTCGCCCACTTCCGGAAAATACCTTACAGGAAACACTTTCTTAGTTTTAGTGTAAACAGGAACATCAAACATGAAAGGGTAACACTGGTGCTACCATAGAGACGATCGTGCCACCTTTTTGAAGTGTTGCTTTTTGAGAAATACCCCCTGCAGGACATTTTTAAGAACTACAATATTTGTTAATATGGTCACACGCGTAATTCGTCCAATTTTGGTTTGTACTCCCTGGTAAATACAACATACAGGAGCTATGCTTTGAAACATGTTAATGTCGATTTATGCACGGATTCTATTCATCGACAATTCAGTGCTGAACTGTATAAAATCTGTATACAAAAGGGATGTTTTAAATACATTTCAATCATATTTTCAAAGTTTGTAAAGCTTTGGTATTGCAGGGGAGATCAGCGTGATACATCTCTTTACAAGTCTAGTGGAAATCATGTTCATGGTATTTTTTTGCTGTGCTTATAACAACAGGCTGGTGGTATAAAGTGAAATGTTAGACTCAATAAAGGGACACTGAACCCAATTTTTTTCTTTCATGATTCAGATAGAGCATTATCAAATTATCTTCATTCTCTTGGTATCTTTATTTGGAAAGCAAGAATGTAAATTTAGAAGCCGGACCATTTCTGGTGAACAACCTGGGTTGTTCTTGCTGATTGGTGGATAAATTCACCCACCAATAAACAAGTGCTGTCCAGGGTCTGAACCAAAAATTGTCTGGCTCCTTAGCTTAGAAGCCTTCTTTTTTTCAAATAAAGTTAGCAAGAAAACAAAGAAAATTTGATAATAGGAGTAAGTTAGATAATAAGTTTAATAAGAATCCAAGAAACAACCAACAAGAGAGAGCATAGTGAAGTTACCGCTTCTGCAGGGACCTACAGAGATTATAAAGGCTCAGTACGGAAGACCTGGTGCAAAAGTCCCGACATAGTCCTTCACTGGAGGATCAATAGCACTCTCTATAGTAGCCAGAACTAAGAGAAGGACCCCAGTTGAAGCATTAGAAACAACAGAGGTTTAAATTGGACATTGCAACTTACAGTTGTGGCGTGAAGAGCCACCATCTTGGTGCGCACTGAGCTCACTCGCCCATAGAGGAGGCCCACCAAAGTTCATTGGCTGAGAGCGAGATTGCAGTATAGAGTAACTGTCAGGGGGAATATCCCGGGCAGCATATTCAAGCCTAGCTACAGTGAACATAGGAACCTCAGAGCAGATGGAGGATAGCCATAAACAGGACAGGCAAACGGTGAGCTCAGCATATTAGAGCTGCGTAACCAGCAAGCTGACAGACACCGGAGACCAAAGTCAGTATTGAGCTCATGAAAGGAGCAGGAATCGGTGAGTGTGAGTAACAAAACACTAATAACCATTTTACACCAGCCACTGTGATATCTCCTACAACACTGTCTGGGCATATAATATATATTCACAGCTTCTGCTTACTGTACTCTACAATACCTAGCATTGTCAGTATATGGCCGGGTTATAATACAATTTATTTAATAATTATTCTTTAAAACAAACCCCCAATAAAATGGATATACGAAACAATTAAAATCAATATTTTATTCCTAAATTCTTTATATTAGTTAAAGTTATAAACACATTGAATTATATTTATAGGAACCAGATTATGAATCAAACTATACAAGCTTAAACTGTTACAATATTCTATACAAAGATCATAAAAATATACCTTTACAAATTACCTTATTCACAATAATCTCCCAAATCAGAGTTGCATTAAACTATCACAATGAGATACCAAGGTATGGTTTGTTAATCTTCCAGACCAATATAATTAAGCTACTTAGCTCACAAATGATTCTATATAACTCTAATTAAAACACCAGAATATATATATATATATATATATATACACACTTAATGCAGACAGCCATCTTATATACCAATTTATCTGAGATTAAATCAATTCTTATTTATCTATAATAAGGTAAATCCTAAAATATATCTATATAGCTGCAATTTGACTATAGTCTTAGAATACCTTTGTCTAAAATAGTAAAAATATAGAACAGTCATATATCATCACATGAATCAAATTAAAATGTGTTCCAGCTTTTCCAAGTAGATTCAGGTCACTTCATATGAAGAAAGGTTTTGCAATCAGATCAAGAAATTAGTCCCAGGTTTTGCTTATAATAACTGTGTCCCCAAAAATGGCAGCAAAGATTTCAGTCAAAAGTTAGCAGACAAAAAGACCTCTCTTTCTTTCTCTCTCCTTGCATGAGGTTATATCATGTGATATACCCCCCTTTTCTTATTCTAATCATCAGTGATCTGAATTTGATAGGCCCTCAACGGAGTTGTCTTTCCATTGGCCCTTGGAGCTTGTCCCTCTAATTGGTTCAAATGGATTTGCATGTGTTCTAGTAGTCAATCCATTTGGCTGTTATACCATTTTTATCCCCTAGGGGGCAGCAGACAATCACAAATGCAGTCTCCATCAAATATTGCTGCAGTTCAATTATCTAACCTATAAAATGTTTATTTTATTTACTATAATTTTCAGTATTAATAAACTTATCTGGCCAACATATATGGTAATATATAATGCCATTTTCTCTGATTATTTTAATATGAAACATAAGTATATTTCTAGTAATCATATTAATAAGCAGCTCATTGTTAACCCTCCTTCTTTACAGAATCATAGCATTCAACGTCCTGGCATTGTATTGTATCTTAAATGAATACAGTATACAGGCAGTCCCCAGGTTACGTACAAGATAGGGACTTAAGGTTTGTTCTTAAGTTGAATTTGTATGTAAGTTGGAACAGGCACTTTTTTTAGGTGAAACTCTAGCCAAACATTTTGTTTTTGTTTTGGATAGCATAGGATAAAGTTTGTTTTGCTATCTGTGCCCCTGTTCAGAAAATTTCACATCACTTTCTGTCCTTGTGACAATTGGATTTTCAGTATTTTGGATTATCCTGGAAAGAAGGATTGTCGATAAAGCTCTATTTTCTCTGTATGTAAGTACGAGTTGTACTTAAGTCGGATGTCTTTAACCCGAGGACTGCCTGTATTTCACGTTTCTAATCATTTTGAATGCATGAAAAACCAAATGTAGGTCTGAAATGAAAGAAATAATCTTGTTAAAAATGTCAAACATTTTGGTCTCAACAGATGCCGAGAAGGCCTTTGATAGAGTCAATTGGGGCTTTCTCGGCTCTGTCCTACAACAGATGAATATTAGTGATACCTTCATCTCCAAAATTATTGCACTATACTCCAACCCTACCGCTAGAGTGAGGGTAAACGACATCCTATCTGAGCCTTTTTGTATCACTAATGGTACGAGACAGGGATGTCCCCTGTCCCCAATCCTGTTTGCGCTATCGATTGAAGCATTGGCACATAAAATTAGGCAGAATCCCCGGATCTCTGGCGTCAACATAGGTGATTCCGAACATAAATTGGTATTATATGCCGATGATATTCTGTTCATGCTGACCGACCCTGAGAATTCATTACCAGCGCTACTAGACGAATTTGAAAAATATGGTGAGTTCTCTTACTTTCACCTGAACGCATCCAAATCAGAAATTCTAAACGTTACCGCATCTAATGACACGATACTGAGAATAAAAGCTTCTAGCCCTCTCACTATTCAACCCCACAAAATGAAGTACTTAGGTATATATTTAACAGCAGACCCTAAAGACTTGTCCCTAGCTAACTACAAACCTCTACAAGACCAAATCGCAGCTGATCTATCCAGCTGGAGCAACAAACAGATTTCATGGCTGGGCAGAGTCCAAGTCATTAAGATGAACATCTTACTCCGAATATTGTACATTTTACAGACGCTACCTACTCCATTACCCAGACACTATGTCATAAATATTCAGAATATTATAGGACAATACATTTGGCAAAAACTCAGACCACGTATTCCAAAGAACACAATGTTCCTCCCCAGACTTAAGGGGGGACTAGGGGTTCCGAATATTGAACTATACAGGCAAGCAACCTTGTTGTAACGTCTGGTAGAATGGTGTCACAATTCAGCTGACAAAAGATGGATCCAGCTCGATAGGGCAATCTCACACTCAGAAAACATGGGCATCTGGGCCTGGATCTCTCCAAAGTCGAGACCCGCCGAGATCTCTCGCTATCCATTATGGTGTGAACTGTTCACACTATGGGATAGGACCCTCAAAACATCTACTCATCTATCCACGGTGTTCTCACCTATGACACCGTATAGATGCAACCCTGATCTACCGACTGCGGGTTTCTCCTCTCCAGACTGCCCCTTTCCACATATACAGGAATTCACCTTGAAAAGCGTAATGGAGGGAAACAGACTGGTACAGAGGGAGGCCCTTTTGGGGGGTGATGGGGGATCTCCCCCTCCGTGGTTCACATATACACAATTGGCACATTTTATACAGACACATAAGAGAAGAGACAAATTTAGCCGCCCTCTGACAAGATTAGAAACTTTATGCTCACTACAAGTCCAGCCTAGACACATTATATCTAAAATCTATAACATATTGGTAACCAATAGTGGCACAGAATACCCCTCATTTACCTATAAATGGGCTAGGGATCTAGACAGAGAAATCAGCCATGAGGAATGGGATCGAGCTCTCGTTAGTCATAGGGAGGCCACAATCTCCTCTAATATCACAGAAATGAACTTCAAACTATTGGCGAGGTGGTATCTAACCCCTGCCAGAGTGCGCCATATCTATAGGAAGAGTAGTGGGAAGTGTTGGAGGGGATGTGGAGAAGAAGCTGTAACATACTCTGTTCCTTTAACAGCCGTTCCTCCTAGCCTCCTTTTCACTCACCTTCCCCCTTATAAGGCACACCCACATAACCTTCATTGCTTGGTATTGAAGGTAATACTGCTCTGTCAAGCCTTTCTGAATCTAAGCAGAATCTTATTTAAGCATATCCAGTATCTTCATGAAGACGCTGCTCCGCTCTCACTCCCAGCTGATCGGCGGTGACGTCACCTCAGCTGCTGCCTGACACTTCCGTGTTCGCCAGACACACGCAACCAGCCTCAGATCCTCAGCTGCTGCCTGACACTTCTGTGTACGCCAGATACACGCTACCTGCCACAGATCTATCAGCTGCTTTGTCAAGGTACCAACCAAACTTGCCTTATTAATCTTACCTGTCATGAACACTTGCACTCATATCCTTTGCCAACGCTTGGTAAGGTTTATAATTCAAAATTCAGACAATCTTATAATTTTTCATTTATTATGCGCAATGTATTTTTTCTCTTGCTAGCAATCTTGAGAGTCATATTCATTCTTACTGTTCTAATATGTTTATGTGTGGGCAACATTAGCAACAAGACAATGTTAATGTGTTTGCATAGAACTATAATATACTTTCCCAACATTCAAGCAGTATAGAGTTAAGTCTGCCTCTAGACAGCTAGAAATTGGAAACACACCTATTTTTAATTACTAGCAACCTAGTTGCTAGTCAATGAGCAGAAAAGTAACATCTTTTTTTTTTTTTGTGGAATTATTACAGAATACCAAGCCTGAAAAAATGTAAGGGGTATAATGGATCCTGTGGAACTCTCTAATAATGTTGCCACACTTGGACAAAAAGTGGATCAGCTGAATCTGGGCTTAAGAGAACTACAGGTGGAAAACCAAACTTTAAGGAACATAATTAAAGAAGGGATTAGTTCCAATCCACCTCACAGTGACTCACACCCAGAACCACCTGTATGCCCCCCAGATAAGTTTAGCGGTGATAGGAAACATTTTAGGCAGTTTATTAATGCTTGTACTTTATTTATCACCCTAAAACCAAAAACCTTCCCCACAGATAAAATTAAAGTTTTAACTATAATATCCTATTTGAGGGGAGAACACAGAGCATGGGCAGATTCACTATATGAACAAAACAATCCTATATTAAATTCATTATATAACTTCATCACTGCCCTGTCATCTCTTTACGAAGACCCCCACAGACAACACACAGCAGAAAATAAACTCGGAAATTTAAAACAAAACAAAAAACCTGTTGAGGATTACATATCTGAGTTCAAGATCTGGCAAATAGATTCAGGTTGGAATCAAGTCTCACTTAGGAGCCAATTTAGGCTAGGCTTATCAGAAGCCATTAAAGATGAATTTGCCAGACTTGACCTGCCAGATGAACTAGATGCTCTAATGCAGCTTAGTATCAAAATTGATCATAGAATAAGAGAAAGAAAACAGGAGAAGTATTCCCATGACACAAATACCAGATACTCAGATATGAAAACAACATCACATCACGTAAAAGTCACAGATGAACCCATGGATATAGCAACTATCAGGGGACCATTGACCTCCGAAGAAAAAAACAGACGTAAAGCAAATCACCTTTGCATGTACTGTGCCTCCAATGAACATGAGGTTTCCACTTGTCCACTACTTAAAAGAACAAAGAGGGGTAAGATAAAAAACATTGAGGTTACCATATCACTATCTAGCTCACAAGTAACCAACTGTTTAATTCCCATTTCTCTGCAGTGGGACCATCACCGCCACCGCTGTGAATCTGTGATCGATTCTGGGGCATACTCCTCTTATATTGATTTAGCACTTGTAAAATTAAATAAAATTCCACTGATTAAAAAAATTAAACCTGTCATGGTGCGTCTTATTGATGGACAACAATTGGTCTCCGGTCCCATCACACACCAAACAGTACCACTATTAATGACAACACACAATCAACATCATGAATACATCACATTTGATGTGCTTCCTTCACCCATTTTCTCTATTGTCTTGGGTTTGCAATGGTTAAGGGTACATCAACCAACTATTCGTTGGGTAGAAAACAAGGTAAACTTTACATCTACCTATTGTAAAACCACCTGTTTCCCACATACTCCACTCTTAGCAGTAACAGAATCTAAGATACCCCCAGAATACTTAGATTTTGAACAGGTTTTTAGTAAAAAGAAGGCAGAAAGCCTACCTCCGCACAGACCGTACGATTGTCCGATAGACTTAATACCCGGGTCTGATATTCCCTACGGCCACATATTCCCACTATCTGAAGCTGAACTAGTAGATCTTAAAAAATACATTAATGAGAAACTTCAAAAAGGGTTTATAAGACCCTCCACCTCACCTGCAGGAGCAGGGATATTTTTTGTAAGAAACAAAGATCATACCCTACGCCCCATCGTGGATTACAGGGAGTTGAACAAGAGAACCATAAAAAATAGGTATCCCCTCCCCCTCATCCCAGAGCTTATTGAAAGGTTAAAAGGCGCTACCATCTTTACTAAACTGGACTTGAGGGGAGCATACAATCTCATACGCATAAGACCTGGTGATGAATGGCTCACCGCGTTCAGAACCCGCTATGGATTGTATGAATATACGGTCATGCCGTTTGGGCTATGTAATGCCCCCGCAACCTTTCAAAGGTTCATAAACGACATATTCAGAGATTTACTAGACACTTCAATGGTTATTTATTTGGATGATATTCTTATTTATTCATCTAATATTCAAGAACACATAAAACAAGTCAGAGCCGTCCTCTCCAGGCTACAGGCTCACCACTTATATGTCAAACTGGAAAAATGTATTTTCCACACACAAGATATCACATTTTTGGGATATCACATAACTCCTAATGGCGTGTCCATGGAAACTGACAAAGTCTTATCCATATTGAATTGGCCCATACCTAAAACAAAAAGAGATGTACAGAAATTCCTTGGTTTTTCAAATTTTTATCGAAAATTTATAAACAATTTCGCTAATATTGCTAAACCCCTCACAGAATTAACAAAAAGCAAAAAACCATTTCTCTGGACTAATGAGACTAATCTAGTCTTCCAATTTCTTAAGAAATGTTTTACAACAGCTCCTATACTCATTTATCCAAACCCAGAACTTCCATTTGTATTGGAGGTGGATGCCTCTCATTATGCAATAGGTGCAATCCTCTCTCAGCGACCAACACCACAAGAACCATTACACCCTATTGCTTACTACTCTTGTGTTCTAACTGTCTCCGAACTTAACTATCATATAGGAGAAAAAGAGTTATTGGCAATGAAATCTGCTCTAGAACACTGGAGACACCTTCTAGAAAGTACTGAAGTTCCAATACAGATTTATACCGATCACAGGAACCTCCAGAACTTGAAGACCCACCGCACTTTAACTGCCAGACAAGTTAGGTGGAGTCCACTATAACATAATCTACAGGCCAGCCTCTAAGAATATCAAAGCTGATATCCTTTCCAGACTCCCAGAAAAACCAAATATTCCAAACCAATACGGAACTATAATCCCAGAAAACTGTTTCCAAGAAAACCTAAGCTTGGCCTTTAACGATGACTCTCGTGTCAAGATGGAACAACTAAAGGATTCATCAGTTCCAAAGACATTGCTAACCAAAGGAACTGATGGACTCTTCTACAAATTCGAAAAACTCTATATACCACCTTCTCTCAGGTTGGAAATTCTTAAAAGTATGCATGACTCACAATTGACAGGACACCCTGGAGTTCAAATGACCATAGAACTAACTAAAAGGTCCTACTGGTGGCCAAACATGATTTCTGAAATTAGAAATTATGTACAGACATGTGAGATTTGTACAACTTGTAAACATGAAAAAACTAAACCAGTTGGTTACCTACTATCCCTTCCAATTCCTGAAAAGCCTTGGACACATATAGCGGCTGACTTTGTTGTTGAATTGCCAAAATCCAACAATAGCAACACCATATTGGTTGTTGTAGACCTTTTCTCTAAAATGTCTCATTTTATCCCGTTCCAAAAATTGCCCACCTCCATGGAGACTGCAACCCTTTTGATCAACAATGTAATAAAATTACATGGACTCCCTCTTTCCATAACCACTGACAGAGGTAGCCAATTTACTTCCCGGTTATGGAGAGATCTTTGTGCCTCCCTAGGCATTGAAAGGCATTTGAGCACGGCTTACCATCCTCAAACGAATGGGCAATCTGAGAGGACTAACCAGTGGCTAGAAGAATACCTCAGATGTTTCACAACTCAAAATCAAGACAACTGGGCATCTCTACTACCCTTCGCAGAATTTGCACATAATAATGCTTATCATTCTTCGATTAAAACCACTCCATTCTTGGCAAATTATGGATACCACCCGGTTTTTCACGTTAATCCTCAACAAGAAAGTCTTTGTCCAGTGGTGAACGATACAACCAACAGTATTGCAGAAACTTTTCCATATTAGCTGGGAATATTAAACATGCCCAAGACAGACAAAAAACTTATTACGACCTCAGAAGGAGACCAGCTCCTAATTATATGATTGGTGACCTAGTCTGGTTATCCACTAGAAACCTTCGCCTCTCAACGCCCTCTAGGAAGTTAAACAAGTTCTATATTGGACCTTTTCCAATCAAGGCTGTTATTAATTCCAATGCTGTTACCCTGGATCTACCGGACTCTTATAAGATTCATCCCACCTTTCATGTGTTGAAACCATATAAAGAACTGAGGGAACGTTCAAACTCACTTCCCATTCAACTTCCTGTCTCTCCTGATAATGAGTTTGAAGTGGAAAGTATCCTGGACTCTAGGAAAGTTTCAGGTCGTTTACAGTACCTAGTGCACTGGAAGGGCTACCCTTCGGAGGAAGACTCTTGGGAACCTTCTGTTAATTTGTCAGCTCCTCGACTGGTTTCCCTCTTTCATCAGAGGAATCCACTTCGTCCTCATCCTTGAACCCTGGTGTGGTTCATTTTGAGGGGGCCCTCTGTAACATACTCTGTTCCTTTAACAGCCGTTCCTCCTAGCCTCCTTTTCACACACCTTCCCCCTTATAAGGCACACCCACATAACCTTCATTGCTTGGTATTGAAGGTAATACTGCTCTGTCAAGCCTCTCTGAATCTAAGCAGAATCTTGTTTAAGCATATCCAGTATCTTCACGAAGACGCTGCTCCGCTCTCACTCCCAGCTGATCGGTGGTGACTTCACCTCAGCTGCTGCCTGACACTTCCGTGTTCGATAGTCTTGAAAAAGGCCTAACTGAGAGGCCGAAACGCGTTGACAGAATTTGGTGAGCAATACTTCATTATTCCTTTTATATCTGTAGCTTTATTGCACTATGTTGTTTTGTTGTTTGCAGGTTTTATGAGGATAGAGTCTTTTACTATAGACTGAACACCCTAGAAAACACTATAACAACAAAGCATTTGCCAGAAAGGAAAGGAGGATTTTAAATCATCATTATTAACAGTACATTCACTTTGAACCACTAAATAACTATTGGATAAAGGATTTGGATTTATATCTATACCATATAAACCTTTTTTCACTAACTAATTTTCCACTATCACCATTTTTGGATTACAACACGATTTTTTGAGTTTTAATTTTTTATACATTTTTTATTTGATCCAATATATTTTTGATCCAACATATTTCCGACTTTTACATATTTTTAAGACACTAATATATATTTTTTGAACACCATTTTTTGAACACTGTATTTTTCACTTAAAGGAATCATTTTTACTTTTTTTTTTTTATTTTTTTTTTTTATCATCATTTTTTCACATTTTTCACTGAGTAGGATATTTCCATTAAGGGACTAGAGACAATCTAATTGATCATCTAACTGGTGCAATACACCTAAACCACATTTTAAGGATTTTATAAGAAATTAAATAACAACAATTTTTTGTCAACCCATTATTTTAAAGTTATTTTAAAGTGATTTTTAAAATAAGTTTTTGTTTTAATATCAAACAATTGTTATTTATTGATTAATATTGTACAATATTTAGAATTTGTACATGGATCCATGTTTTTAACTGAATGTTTTCAATTATATGTTTAATTTTATTTTATTATATATAGACAATAAACTTGTCAAACTGTCACACTGCTTAAACACTTAACTCTATACAACCTTGTGTTGTTTTTTACCAATACTATCTACACTTGATAGAAAGGTACATTCCAATCATTTAACCCACCTCCCATAGCCTCTAGTTAGGTGCTTTCTGATATTCAACCACAATACATATCAACCTCAGGGACAGCTAGGCACCCCATTATCATAAAGCAATATTGGGATATTTTGAGCGCTGTAAGATATCATTCAATACGAATATTAAACATGCCCAAGACAGACAAAAAACTTATTACGACCTCAGAAGGAGACCAGCTCCTAATTATATGATTGGTGACCTAGTCTGGTTATCCACTAGAAACCTTCGCCTCTCAACGCCCTCTAGGAAGTTAAACAAGTTCTATATTGGACCTTTTCCAATCAAGGCTGTTATTAATTCCAATGCTGTTACCCTGGATCTACCGGACTCTTATAAGATTCATCCCACCTTTCATGTCAACTTGTTGAAACCATATAAAGAACTGAGGGAACGTTCAAACTCACTTCCCATTCAACTTCCTGTCTCTCCTGATAATGAGTTTGAAGTGGAAAGTATCCTGGACTCTAGGAAAGTTTCAGGTCGTTTACAGTACCTAGTGCACTGGAAGGGCTACCCTTCGGAGGAAGACTCTTGGGAACCTTCTGTTAATTTGTCAGCTCCTCGACTGGTTTCCCTCTTTCATCGGAGGAATCCACTTGTCCTCATCCTTGAACCCTGGTGTGGTTCATTTTGAGGGGGCCCTCTGTAACATACTCTGTTCCTTTAACAGCCGTTCCTCCTAGCCTCTTTTTCACTCACATTCCCCCTTATAAGGCACACCCACATAACCTTCATTGCTTGGTATTGAAGGTAATACTGCTCTGTCAAGCCTCTCTGAATCTAAGCAGAATCTTGTTTAAGCATATCCAGTATCTTCACGAAGACGCTGCTCCGCTCTCACTCCCAGCTGATCGGTGGTGACTTCACCTCAGCTGCTGCCTGACACTTCCGTGTTCGCCAGACACACGCAACCAGCCTCAGATCCTCAGCTGCTGCCTGACACTTCCGTGTACGCCAGATACACGCTACCTGCCAAAGATCTATCAGCTGCTTTGTCAATGTACCAACCAAACTTGCCTTATTAATCTTACCTGTCATGAACACTTGCACTCATATCCTTTGCCAACGCTTGGTAAGGTTTATAATTCAAAATTCAGACAATCTTATAATTTTTCATTTATTATGCGCAATGTATTTTTTCTCTTGCTAGCAATCTTGAGAGTCATATTCATTCTTACTGTTCTAATATGTTTATGTGTGGACAACATTAGCAACAAGACAATTTTAATGTGTTTGCATAGAACTATAATATACTTTCCCAACATTCAAGCAGTATAGAGTTAAGTCTGCCTCTAGACAGCTAGAAATTGGAAACACACCTATTTTTAATTACTAGCAACCTAGTTGCTAGTCAATGAGCAGAAAAGTAACATCTTTATTTTTGTGGAATTATTACAGAAGCTGACTTAATACATATATGGTGGTCCTGCAGAGAGCTGGACACCTTCTGGTCGGATGTAATCACTGAAATAAACGTTAAACTTAACATACAAATGCAAAAAGACCCCAGCATCCTTATCTTCCTAGATATGCCTAAGATCCGAAACAAACCTAAAAAACTTTTGATGTATATTATGCTAAATAGTGCTAAAGCCCTTATCCCGCAGAGATGAAAATCCAGTGAGGTTCCCACACTAGCTATATGGAGAGGACAGGTTTCTTCTTTACTTCAGGTAGAAAGATATCAATACATGAAAAGTGGAAACGTATGTATGAGGCGATGTTAGAACTCTGGAACCCCCCTCCTCCTCCCACAGGCTAGATAGACAATATCCCTAAAAGTAAGTTCGCTATTTACAATAACATCTTCTATCTCCTCCTAACTCCCCTTTAAAATCAATCACGCCACCTCCCCTCCCTCCTTTCCCCCTGCCCTTTTTTTTTTTTTTTCCTTCTCTTCCCCATCCTCCCCTTTCCCCATCTCTCTCCTCTCTATTCCTCTTCCTTTCTCCCACCCTCCTATTTCTTCAATTCTTTGGTTCTGCTTTTTACATTCCTTCCCTAACCCTACTCACACTTTAAGATTTATACTGATAAATATATACCATACAGTCAGAAAACAACTAACAGACAGATTTTTTTAAAATTATGTCTGAAGTCCTATGTCGGGCTTCCTCGTTTGTTTTCTGTTACTACCTATTTTTATACTGTTTGTTAACAATAGTAAAACTAAAAACTGAGCCGTAATACGTCTGAAAGAGAGACATGGAAAAGACTTCTGGACTGATCTCTCTGGATCTATCTTAATTTGACTCATATGTAAACCTGGTGTACTTGCTAAGTCTGTATGATCTCTCATTATCTTGTTGTAAATTTTTTTTTTGCTCAATAAAAACCTTCAAAATAAAAAAAAAAAAAAAAAAAAATGTCAAACATTTATACATCTATTAATTCAGATATTTTTCAATATAGTATGTCCCAGATCAATATATATATATATATATATATATATATATATATATATATATGTATGTATTTTAAATGATCTATGTATTTGAAATTATTATGAAGATTTAGGCACAGCATTCCCAAATGCCTGTAGGTAAATATGAGTTCAGCTGTCTTATGTATATTTAGTTGACTCAGGGGCAATTAACAGGTCTGTGCTAATTACTATATCCCTGACTTTAGTGATGCATATATTCCACCAAAAGGGTTTTTATAGACATTTAGGCTCCCTCTGTATTGAGCAGTGAGCGGGTCTGTAAATCTATTATCCATTTTGGGCAGGAAACTCCATATATGGGCCTACACATCTGAGGGTTTCAAAATGCTAATATTTACTTTGAAGTGGCCCACTGGCCTTATTTATACAACGGTTTAAATCCTTTGTTCTCTCCTGTGTAATTTTGCATATTGAGTGGGGGAGGATTGAATTGTGGTCAGCCAGGCATCTAATGTCTCATGACCTCAGAATTGCAATACATAGAATGTGTCCAGTAATAAAATAAGCATTTTCAAATTTAATATTTCATAGATTGTATACTTATTTTATCTTATTATATATATTTTTATATATATATATATATATATATATATATATATATATATATATATATATATATATTCTACTGACATTACAGATACCCTGACATAATATTGAGCTAAACTATCAACAGATTCATTAGAAGCCAACTACTTTGGGATATACTACATTTGTATTGCAATGAGATCTAACATCTTGGTTTAACAGAGATTCAACCTACTATGCTTTGAGGTTAAGACTTTAATCAGGCAGATAGCCCAGCATTATTGGACTTATAATCGTGAGCTAGGTGTAACACTCTCCTCTCCTCTTTCCTGCTGGTCATAGTGCTAGCAGGTCATATCCCATATTCCCTTGTCCGTGATCGTCCTGTGAGGGCAGTCTCCCTGGGGAGTAGTGTTTTTGTTTTTGGTAGACCTGCCGGATTAAATACATAGCAACAGAAGGGTCATACAGCAACATTTGGATCTAAATACACCTATTCCTTGTTTAAATAAAGATAAAGGTCGATATCCAATATGAAGATGTACTAAAGTACCCCCTACAGGGGATGTTAAGGGGAAACGCCATCTTTGCTACCTACAGGAGGAACTACAGATAAAGTGGAATAAGTACTCAGAAGTCATTAGATCCCATCAGGGGCTCATTGAAAGCCAACACTAAATATAGCCTGGATAGTTTGTAGCCTGGTAGGGGTCCAGGAAGCCAACACCTCTTATATATCCTCTCAGTGTTAAGATGGCTCATTCCAATAAGTGTTCAATTTCAAGTCACTTCCAGAGCTATACAAGGATATCCAGGTTTTTCCTGACCTCTCCTAACACACACTTGCGAAAAGAAGATCATATATGCCAGTTACACACATTTTAAGGAAAAATTGAGTCAAATACAGATGGGGCTTTCCTGTTAAACTGTACTTCCAATATGACGGAAAGGCATATACCATCACTAGCTTGGAAATGGGTCTGAAACTTTTAGAGTTGCTGGGTCTTCATATCTCATTGTTTGCTAATTCAACTACAACTAGTGAAACAACAGGCCTGAGAGCGGTAGCTCCTGAGTGGAGGCCACTTCCAAAGAGAGTTTCAGTTTACATTGCCTGAGGAAACGACCGGTTTATTTGGTCGAGAAACGCGTTGCAGCAATACAAGAAATAAAGTTTATTTTTTATTTGGAACTTTTCGGAAGTTTGTCTTATCTGTTCATCAAGGAACACCAGTATACCAAACCCACAGCTACGAGCGTGGCTATCCCTGGAACACAGCTGAGACTGAGCCAGAGGAATTGCAACTGGCACCTAGCCAAAGAGTTTGGAGACCAGCGGTTCCGACCAGTGTACTAGCCACTGTTAAGTGCTAGCCCGCTCACAAGCACCGGTCAAGAGTACGGTGCAATACATTCTGGTAAGCCTTTTATCCCTCTTTTTACAAGCGGTCACATCCGGACTTACACTATGAGGCGCCCTCTATCTTCTCTTTTTTTGATCACTTCCAAAGAGAGCTAATGTTAATTCTAAAAGGAGAGGCTCTGAAGCAGCAGGAGAGGGCTAGCGGCAGCTATAATCATCTGAGTTGGTTTTTGGAAGAGCACCAATATTGGATGTGAACATATCTGGCCCTCTCCTGAAATCCACTATGGAAAGAGAGGTGCTGCCAGATAAATACATATCTGTCCACTTTGTTTCATTTAATAACATGTATACATAAAAAGTTTTATCACAACTTTTTCCTCCCTCAGGTTGATGGACATGCTTCTAAGTTTTAGAGAATGGAAGTAATCCTGGATTTAATTAGATGATAATATAGTATGTTTGAATTTTTTGTTCTACAGTAAGTATCAGGTTGGTGCAGTTATGTATGGTTGGTTAATATAGTGTTATAGAAGAACATAAACAAGTTACTGCACTATCGGTTAAAACCGAACAGTGTCTTAAGAATTCATAACAAAGAAATAAGATATGGCACTTTTGATGTTTTTGAATATGTAAGAGTGTTAAGTTAACTTTAAGATTCGAAAAAAAACTGAGTTTGGAATAATACTTTGCATAAATAAGAAAGTCTCTGGTTCCATTAAGGTGGTTTATTATTGTTTCTAAGCTTTGAAGCTTCAAGGTGTTCCCCCTTGCCCCCTTCCCTATCATACACAGTTGGTTAAATTATTTGTAAGACAACGACTTAGCTTTAGTTAAAAAAGTTAGTGTCCTGTCTCCCTTGAATTTATATAGCTTAAATTTTGCACCCCCCAACATGTTATTCTTTCATTTTTTACAGTTTCAAGTAATAACTTATTTTTCACATAATTTATGCCCAGTTAGACTTTCTGGGTTAATTCCCAAGCGGCTCAAGCCCGCTGAATTTAGTGAGTCATTACCTAGAGGTGTACAACATTTTCTTTCACTGAGCTCATCTGATAGTTTGTATAGTAAATAAATAGAGAAGAAGTAAGGTGTGTAATATATTTGAGAACTTGACAAGTATATGTTATTCCTCCTTATAGGCACTTTTGCTGATTATAACAACCTTCAAGAGTATTGTCACATAACCTTAACTACTCTTTCCCTTGATCCCTACTTCTCCTCCTTTTTTTTTTTTCTTCCTCCCTTAGCGATGACTGACCTCCGATTTGTGTCACACAATGTCCAGGGCCTCAATACCCCAGCTAAAAGAAGTTTAATACTGAATAACCTAAAGAAAAAATAGATTGATGTGGCTTTGGTACAGGAGACCCACTGGTCGGATCAAGGGGGTAAGTCTTATTCCTTCAGGAACTATTCTAAATTATTTGCAACATCTTATATCACAAAGGCTAGAGGGGTGGCCATTCTGATTAGATTCCCTAGCCTTTGAGCAGTTATATGTTGAACGTGACTCACAGGCTTGATATATAATTCTGGTATGTAAACTAAATAATAAATTACTAAGTTAAAGGATTACTTTCCGTTATAATTTTTAAGCCAAACAACTAACATATTAAAGTTAATAAACATTCATTAAAACCTACTGACCTATATTTTCTCCAAAACGAAGTTTCATAACGTTCTAAAAGTTATATATTTTATTTCACAAACTACCACCAAATGATACAGCGCAATACTATCCCAGCAAAAATTAAAGATAAATAGTTATAAAATATATATGCAAAATTTGAATAAATATTCTATTTCAAGATAAACAGTATTATGCCTGAAGAAATAAAAAATAAATATATATATATATGAAAATAAGTATATTAATTAAGAAATAATAAAAAGAATAAAAAAAACAAACTAGAATAAAGTCTTATAAATGAGAACCAATAGTTGAGTATAAATCCAAATGTGGACTCAGTCTTACTGTTGATTGTAGTTGTTCCAAGGATATTCCTTTCAGACCCAGCTGCAGCTATTTCAAACACACTGCTTGTCTTGCAGCTTAATCACCAAACACTTCTCTCCCAGAAAAACAGCGCAGACTGTGAAAAAAAAAGAAGGACTCCAATAGTGCAATATTGTATGAAATAAGCACTCTTTATTTACAACAGACAAGCCAAATACTCACAATATCTGGCGTGGTTAAAATCACATAAAGGTATCTTTTAAAATAACAGCTGATCTTGAGCAATCCTGTGGTCTGTACACGCTTCGGAAGTGAACAGCGATGTACCCGGTCGGCGTGTGACGTCACCACCCGACAACAGCTGATTCTGTTTAGCACTCCGTCTGCATCCACTGACTCACAGTGCTCTCTGAATCTCTGAATCTCGGCCTCAACGCGTTTCTCGCCCCCTGCTGGGCGCTTTTTCAAGAGGAATAATTACAACTCCTTTGCTGCTCTATTTATACATAGTCTGCTAGCGCCATCTAGCTTTCATGAGCAGAATGACCATTGGAATATAACTAATATTTCTATATACATAATACACAAATGACTATCTTTTTTCAATTCCATAGAAACAATTGATAACATATATGACATCATTTCACCTCAAATGGTTATTATTATAAAACATATATTATTTAAAAATAATTAATTCTATATAAATTACCTTCTATTTAACTAAAAACACTATTTAAAATATATTGAAATAAAATAAACTAACTACATACAATACCACATATAATAAAATTTCATAAAATTCCAATACTTCTAAAAATCTAAATTCATACACCAATTCATATTAATTGCTAAATTACAACACCTTCTAGTCCTCAATCAGATTGTTAATAAAATTGTTTATAAAACTACGTAATAAAAGCTGCCACATCTAAATCAACATTTAGACCATTAGGCGCGAGAGTCCCCAGTTTATAAATCCAAAATGTCTCTCTGCGCCTAAGGTCCAAAAGTCTATTACCACCCCTGGGATTGGGTTTAACCACTTCAATACCTTTCACAGTCAAGCATTTTGGATCACATGCATGGCTTTGAGAGTAGTGAATTGGTACACTATGTTTCAATATTGGTTTTTTTATATTGTAAACATGTTCACTATATCTTTTTGATAGGCATCTCTTCGTGCGACCTACATACTTCAGCCCACAACTGCACTCTAATAAATAGACTACATAAATACTCTTGCAGGTAATAAATTGTTTAACCCTAAACTCTTGTCCTGTTACTGATCTAAACATAGATCTCTCTTTATCAATGCATTTGCACATGGGACATCTTGCTTTATGGCATCCATATGTGCCCTTCAAACTCAAAAAATTATCATTAATATTACATTGTATTGGTTTACTCTCTTTTAACTTACTAGGGGCAAGTAAGTTCTTTAAACTAGTATTCTTCCTATACACTACCGTCGGATTTATATCTAAACTTTCTCTCAATAGGGGGTCCCCCTTCAGTATGGGCCAATATTTATGTAATATTTTCTTCACATTCATGATACCCTCACCATATGTGGTGATAAATTTGACAGACTGTTTTTCTTGTTCGCAAGATATTTCTTTTTGTTTGCTTAATAATGTTTCCCTATCTAAATTCTCAACTTCATCCATAATATATGTAATATGTTCACCATTATGTGCTTTACAAATTAATTTTTCTTTTAAAACCTCAGCTTCAGTATGGTAGTCACTTATTCTAGAACAATTCCTTTTTAGCCTTATAAATTGACTCTTGGGAATATTTTTAACCCATTTTTTGTAATGGCCACTAGTGGCATGCAATAGACTATTACTGTCCACTGATTTTCTATAATTCTTAGTATAAATTTTATTGTCCTCTACAAACACCAATAGATCCAAGAATTCAATCATTTGGTTTTGAATATTACCAACAAATTTTACATTGAACTCATTGGTGTTTAAAAAGTCAATAAAATTAGCTGCCTCAATCTCTGATCCCTCCCAAATTATAAAGACATCATCGATAAAACGCTTATAAAATATTAAATTATGTTTAAAAAGGCCATCCCTCCAAATAAATTCATCCTCAAATAAACCCATAAATAAATTAGCATACGATGGGGCAAATTTCGTCCCCATCGCAGTGCCGCATATTTGATGGTAAAAATCCTTTTCAAATTGAAAATAGTTGTGTTCTAAGACAAATTTCATACAATGTTCTAAAAACTTAATTTGATTGGCTGGAAAAATTCTTTTTTTCTTTAAAAAATATGAACTAGCTTTTATTCCAATTGAATGTTGTATTATGGTGTACAATGAGGTTACATCACAAGTGATGAATCTCATGTCACTATTCCAATTAACCTTCTTAAGTTCCTGTATTAAATGTACACCATCTCTAAGATAAGAATTGAGTTGAGTAACAAGTGGATTCAGAAAGTAATCAATATAACTCGATAGATTGGCCGTTAATGAATCTATCCCAGATACAATCGGTCTCCCTGGAGGATTGGAGATCGATTTGTGTATCTTGGGAAGATGATACATAACAGCCAATCTAGGGTGTTCATTATATAAAAAATTAAACTCATCTTTCGTTAGAATTTTTTCTGACAATCCTATATTTAAAACACCTTTCAATTCTAATAAAAATGCCTTTGTAGGGTCATTCTTTAATTTTGTATATGTAGTTGAATCATTTAATAAACGTAGTGCCTCAGCAATATAAACTTCACGATCTTGTATCACTATCCCCCCACCTTTATCGGCTTGGCGGATAGTGATATTGTTATTTTTCATTAATTGATTCAAACTACTTCTTTCAAATTTGTTAAGATTATCTTTAAAATTTATATCAACTGGTAATGATTCAAGTTCTTTTTCAACCAAATTTTTAAAAGTCTTAATATATTCACCTTGTGCATTGATTGGGTAAAATGTAGATTTCGCTTTTTTATCACTATGTATAAAAATGTCATTTGATTCAATGGGAGAGTCACTTCCTAATAACAAATTCATGTTTTCCAGAGTTTCAACATCATCAACCTGAAGTACACTTTTGTATCTTGCTCCAGACTGTAAATTTTTCTGAGCAAAAAATCTCTTGAGCGTAATGTTTCTTATGAATCTCTGGAAATCAATGAATACCTGGAATTTATCCAGATTCTTTTTTGGGGCAAAAGATAAGCCCTTACTCAACAAAGCCATACTTCCATTGTCAATAGTATATGATGATAGATTATAAATACTTGCTTCATTTTTATCTCTTAATACACTCTTGCATTTTTGAAGTTGTTTCCTCTTCCCTGCTCTACATCCTCTCTTTCGCTGAATCTTCTTTTTCGTTGGTTCTGCCCCCCCTCCCTCTCTAGAATATGTGGGTCTGTCTCTTTTCTCCAATTCTGATTCCTTCTCTGATCCCTGTCCTCCCTCTCTGCTAGATGTGGTTTCCACTTGATTTGTCTCCGTGGGGACCCTAAAAAAGCTGTTGCTGATTCTCTATATTGTTCATTTTCAGTTAAATTCTTGCTATGATATTGATCATGGTGAACTTTTGGTCTAGCACCCTCAAATCTTGAGTCTCTATTTCTATTATCTAGAACTTCAAACCTATTTGCATAACTATAATCTGACTGGTGTATATGATTACTGTTATCCATCCTTCTTGGTACTCCATGGTGGTAATTATCTGTTACATCTGTATTATTTTTTGGATCAAAGTAACGATCTCCATTTTTATTTTTATCTGATTGGGACTGTTGATGACTAGTTTGGTCTCTTCTATTCATAATAGAATGACTAGAATTCATATTTGTTTTTTCATTTGTTCTATTCCTATTTTCATACAGTTGGTAAGCTTTATTACTATTAGTAGAATTTTTTGGTTTCCAATTGTATTTTTGGTCATTTTTATAATCTAATTTATCTCTTCTTAATTTGTTTGATTTATTAATACTCAAATCTCTTGTCAATTTTTCAACTCCTTTAACAATATTATCGTACAATTTTTTATATTCCTCATTTGTCAAGAAGTTGTTCACTTGTTGTTCAATTTTATCAATTTCTACCTGTATTTTTTCAAGTCTACCTTCCCTATATTTTATTAATAGTTTAATTAATTTGAAGGAGCAAGCATCTAATGTTGCCTCCCACTCTGTCATGAATTCCACTTCATCTAATGCAAAAGCTGGCTTTTTTAACAACCTTAATCCCCTTGGGATAATTTTATGTTTGATATAATTTTCTAACAATATTATATCTTGCCAGTCTTTTGCATCTTGAATTAATAACTTTTCATATTCTTTCAAAATTTCTCTTGGGTTCTCATCACAAATCCCTTCCATAGTTTCATCCTCTAATAGGTCAAAAGATCTTCTCCTATTTGCTCTAAAATTTAAACTACTCATGATTGCTAGATAGTTATGCTGCTGATCTAAACAATACTAATCACACAAACTACCACCAAATGATACAGCGCAATACTATCCCAGCAAAAATTAAAGATAAATAGTTATAAAATATATATGCAAAATTTGAATAAATATTCTATTTCAAGATAAACAGTATTATGCCTGAAGAAATAAAAAATAAATATATATATATATGAAAATAAGTATATTAATTAAGAAATAATAAAAAGAATAAAAAAAACAAACTAGAATAAAGTCTTATAAATGAGAACCAATAGTTGAGTATAAATCCAAATGTGGACTCAGTCTTACTGTTGATTGTAGTTGTTCCAAGGATATTCCTTTCAGACCCAGCTGCAGCTATTTCAAACACACTGCTTGTCTTGCAGCTTAATCACCAAACACTTCTCTCCCAGAAAAACAGCGCAGACTGTGAAAAAAAAAGAAGGACTCCAATAGTGCAATATTGTATGAAATAAGCACTCTTTATTTACAACAGACAAGCCAAATACTCACAATATCTGGCGTGGTTAAAATCACATAAAGGTATCTTTTAAAATAACAGCTGATCTTGAGCAATCCTGTGGTCTGTACACGCTTCGGAAGTGAACAGCGATGTACCCGGTCGGCGTGTGACGTCACCACCCGACAACAGCTGATTCTGTTTAGCACTCCGTCTGCATCCACTGACTCACAGTGCTCTCTGAATCTCTGAATCTCGGCCTCAACGCGTTTCTCGCCCCCTGCTGGGCGCTTTTTCAAGAGGAATAATTACAACTCCTTTGCTGCTCTATTTATACATAGTCTGCTAGCGCCATCTAGCTTTCATGAGCAGAATGACCATTGGAATATAACTAATATTTCTATATACATAATACACAAATGACTATCTTTTTTCAATTCCATAGAAACAATTGATAACATATATGACATCATTTCACCTCAAATGGTTATTATTATAAAACATATATTATTTAAAAATAATTAATTCTATATAAATTACCTTCTATTTAACTAAAAACACTATTTAAAATATATTGAAATAAAATAAACTAACTACATACAATACCACATATAATAAAATTTCATAAAATTCCAATACTTCTAAAAATCTAAATTCATACACCAATTCATATTAATTGCTAAATTACAACACCTTCTAGTCCTCAATCAGATTGTTAATAAAATTGTTTATAAAACTACGTAATAAAAGCTGCCACATCTAAATCAACATTTAGACCATTAGGCGCGAGAGTCCCCAGTTTATAAATCCAAAATGTCTCTCTGCGCCTAAGGTCCAAAAGTCTATTACCACCCCTGGGATTGGGTTTAACCACTTCAATACCTTTCACAGTCAAGCATTTTGGATCACATGCATGGCTTTGAGAGTAGTGAATTGGTACACTATGTTTCAATATTGGTTTTTTTATATTGTAAACATGTTCACTATATCTTTTTGATAGGCATCTCTTCGTGCGACCTACATACTTCAGCCCACAACTGCACTCTAATAAATAGACTACATAAATACTCTTGCAGGTAATAAATTGTTTAACCCTAAACTCTTGTCCTGTTACTGATCTAAACATAGATCTCTCTTTATCAATGCATTTGCACATGGGACATCTTGCTTTATGGCATCCATATGTGCCCTTCAAACTCAAAAAATTATCATTAATATTACATTGTATTGGTTTACTCTCTTTTAACTTACTAGGGGCAAGTAAGTTCTTTAAACTAGTATTCTTCCTATACACTACCGTCGGATTTATATCTAAACTTTCTCTCAATAGGGGGTCCCCCTTCAGTATGGGCCAATATTTATGTAATATTTTCTTCACATTCATGATACCCTCACCATATGTGGTGATAAATTTGACAGACTGTTTTTCTTGTTCGCAAGATATTTCTTTTTGTTTGCTTAATAATGTTTCCCTATCTAAATTCTCAACTTCATCTGGCCTTTTTAAACATAATTTAATATTTTATAAGCGTTTTATCGATGATGTCTTTATAATTTGGGAGGGATCAGAGATTGAGGCAGCTAATTTTATTGACTTTTTAAACACCAATGAGTTCAATGTAAAATTTGTTGGTAATATTCAAAACCAAATGATTGAATTCTTGGATCTATTGGTGTTTGTAGAGGACAATAAAATTTATACTAAGAATTATAGAAAATCAGTGGACAGTAATAGTCTATTGCATGCCACTAGTGGCCATTACAAAAAATGGGTTAAAAATATTCCCAAGAGTCAATTTATAAGGCTAAAAAGGAATTGTTCTAGAATAAGTGACTACCATACTGAAGCTGAGGTTTTAAAAGAAAAATTAATTTGTAAAGCACATAATGGTGAACATATTACATATATTATGGATGAAGTTGAGAATTTAGATAGGGAAACATTATTAAGCAAACAAAAAGAAATATCTTGCGAACAAGAAAAACAGTCTGTCAAATTTATCACCACATATGGTGAGGGTATCATGAATGTGAAGAAAATATTACATAAATATTGGCCCATACTGAAGGGGGACCCCCTATTGAGAGAAAGTTTAGATATAAATCCGACGGTAGTGTATAGGAAGAATACTAGTTTAAAGAACTTACTTGCCCCTAGTAAGTTAAAAGAGAGTAAACCAATACAATGTAATATTAATGATAATTTTTTGAGTTTGAAGGGCACATATGGATGCCATAAAGCAAGATGTCCCATGTGCAAATGCATTGATAAAGAGAGATCTATGTTTAGATCAGTAACAGGACAAGAGTTTAGGGTTAAACAATTTATTACCTGCAAGAGTATTTATGTAGTCTATTTATTAGAGTGCAGTTGTGGGCTGAAGTATGTAGGTCGCACGAAGAGATGCCTATCAAAAAGATATAGTGAACATGTTTACAATATAAAAAAACCAATATTGAAACATAGTGTACCAATTCACTACTCTCAAAGCCATGCATGTGATCCAAAATGCTTGACTGTGAAAGGTATTGAAGTGGTTAAACCCAATCCCAGGGGTGGTAATAGACTTTTGGACCTTAGGCGCAGAGAGACATTTTGGATTTATAAACTGGGGACTCTCGCGCCTAATGGTCTAAATGTTGATTTAGATGTGGCAGCTTTTATTACGTAGTTTTATAAACAATTTTATTAACAATCTGATTGAGGACTAGAAGGTGTTGTAATTTAGCAATTAATATGAATTGGTGTATGAATTTAGATTTTTAGAAGTATTGGAATTTTATGAAATTTTATTATATGTGGTATTGTATGTAGTTAGTTTATTTTATTTCAATATATTTTAAATAGTGTTTTTAGTTAAATAGAAGGTAATTTATATAGAATTAATTATTTTTAAATAATATATGTTTTATAATAATAACCATTTGAGGTGAAATGATGTCATATATGTTATCAATTGTTTCTATGGAATTGAAAAAAGATAGTCATTTGTGTATTATGTATATAGAAATATTAGTTATATTCCAATGGTCATTCTGCTCATGAAAGCTAGATGGCGCTAGCAGACTATGTATAAATAGAGCAGCAAAGGAGTTGTAATTATTCCTCTTGAAAAAGCGCCCAGCAGGGGGCGAGAAACGCGTTGAGGCCGAGATTCAGAGATTCAGAGAGCACTGTGAGTCAGTGGATGCAGACGGAGTGCTAAACAGAATCAGCTGTTGTCGGGTGGTGACGTCACACGCCGACCGGGTACATCGCTGTTCACTTCCGAAGCGTGTACAGACCACAGGATTGCTCAAGATCAGCTGTTATTTTAAAAGATACCTTTATGTGATTTTAACCACGCCAGATATTGTGAGTATTTGGCTTGTCTGTTGTAAATAAAGAGTGCTTATTTCATACAATATTGCACTATTGGAGTCCTTCTTTTTTTTTCACAGTCTGCGCTGTTTTTCTGGGAGAGAAGTATATATTTTATTTGCCGATGATGTCACGTTATCCTGCCCACTATTTTCAGCACTGCATGTTCAAAATACTTAAACCAATGAAATTGTGTTTAAAGCGCCATTTTGAAACCTAGGTATTGTAAACGGATTGGTACAGAGCAAAGGATACTCGCAGAGTGGGTTTGGAAAACAATTAAATTTGCAGACAAGATTTCTGATATACGATAGAGATATGTTAATGAAATGCTATTGATAAAAAGCGTATTTGGGGTAGTTAGTTAGTAACAGGCATAGAAAATATTTACTTACAGTGGCCCTTTAAGTGTCCACTGTTAAACAGGGCGAGTTAGTGGTGGGAGGAGATTTCAATTTGGTATGGGACCAGGATAAGGATAGATACCTTCCCCCTACAGCCACAAAGGATAGATCTGCTAGTTTATTATCATAAGCCTTCCAGAAACTTATGTCCCAATTTTAATTATATGACACGTGTAGAGCCTTTAACTCTGCAGAGAGGGAATTTACTTTTTATTCAAACCAATACAAGTCATATTCAAGGCATAATACTTTTTTTTCTACTCCCCGACTTTTGGATAGAATGTCTAGCTCTAAAATTCAAACAATAACATGGTCGGATCATAATTGCGTTTTGGAGTCATTAGGGCCCAATACTGTAGGAGCGGGTTATTCATGGAGGTTAGCATACTGGCTAGTGAGTTCCCCTCAAATGAACAAAGACGCCACAGCTGCTATAGTAGATTTTATGCAAATAAATGACAACCGACAGACATCCCTTCAAACTATGTGGGCAGCATTCAAAGTGTAAATGAGAGGGCACTACATAAAACAGGCGGCTACAGCCAAGAAGAAGCAAGGTGGGTCCACAGCGGATCTAACATGCAAACTCCGTACCTTACAACATCAATTATTAGTGAAGTATTTGGTACAGGTAAACTCTCAAATACAGATGATTAAATCTCAAATTAAAGACCTGGAATTGCAGGGAGTACAGAGAACGCTAGAAAAATTTAGACAATTGTATTATTATAGCAATAATAAGGCAACGACAACGCTTGCAAATAAACTAGGTAATAGGGTAGCACAACAGAGGATTGCGTCTATTAGACAAGGTACTGAGATTGTTACTTCTCCTAAGGGAGTAGGTGATGCATTTAGACAGTACTATAAATCACTTTATAATTTAAGGTCTCAGTTAGAAGAATCAAGTGTACCACCTCACGACATTGGGCAGTATCTTAGCACCCTACAACTGCTGATAATATCAAGAGATTATATGGAATTTCTCAGCCTATCTCCATAGAGGAGCTTTAAAAAGTACTTAAAAATTTGAAACTCTGTAAAGCCCCTGGCCCAGACGGGTTTACGGGTAGATTTTACTAAAGCTTTTAAGTCCATATTGCCCCTATTCTAGTCTGGGTATTTAATGAAGTTATGGCATCAGGAAAATTCTCTCCTGAATTCCTTGAAGTGATCATAATTACTCTTTTGAAACCGGATATATATCCTTTGAATTGCAGTAGTTACAGACCCATATCGCTAATAAACTTGGATACAAAATTATATTCTAAAATTTTAGCAAACATATTGGCTAAGTTCATCCTTCACATTGTAAATGAAGACCAAATAGGTTTTATTCCGGTAGAGGGGGCCCAGATAATACAAGGAGAATTCTCCATATTTAAACAGAAGCCAAGAGACGAGGTGTTCCCCTCCTTGCCCTATCATTGGACGCGGAGAAGGCATTTGACAGGTTGAGGTGGGATTACCTGTGGGAGACGATGAGGGCATTTCAACTTCCGGATCAATTCATAATATCAGTTAGGGCGCTGTATTCTTGCCCTTTGGCTAGGGTAAGAGGTGTGGGTTTTATGTCTGATAGTTTTTTAATTTTAAATGGTACAAGGCAGGGATGCCCCCTGTCATCCTTGCTTTTCGCTCTGGCAGTAGAACAGTAGAACAAGTGATTAGAATAGATGATAAAATAAAAGGAATTAACATAGAGGCATATAAACATAAGATAGCACTCTTTGCTGATGATATCACCTTACTGCTCACTTCACCTGCAACCACGGTCCCTGCAGTCCTTGAGCTGCTTACATATTTTGGCAATCTAAGCTATTATAAATTGAATGTTACTAAAACTGAAGTACTGTATTTGAATATATTAGATGCAGAGTTAGCTATTATTAAGAAAAACGTTGATTTCAGTTGGTCTGCTGAAGCAATCAAACACTTGGGAGTATATCTGAGTTCAGATATTTCCGTGGTGATATCTAAGAATTTCTGAGTTTGAGTCGCTGTTGGAGTCTTGGGAATTTGCAGAGATATCTTGGACAGGTAGGATTGTGGCAATCAAGATGTCATTCCTCCCAAAACTCACATATTTATTCAGATGTATCCCCTTACAAGTGCCAAGATTCCTTCTTAACAAATTACAAGGAATGATATCCTCTTATATTTGAAGAGGCAGTAAACCCCACATTGCTAGAAATATTCTACAAAGGTCAGTGAAGAAAGGAGGCTTAGCCCTACTAAATATTATATTGTATTATGAGGCTTCCCGTTCATCACACATTCAGGGGTGGAGCATTATTACATTTAATGCGAGATGGAAAGATGTAGAAAAGGCCTTACTACCAGATTTCATTAGACTCAATTATCTCATCTGGATCCCTCCATACTACAGGGGGAAATTAGGAATGGATCATCGGGTAATACTTGATGCTCTTTGCTTCTGGGATAGGATTAGACAGATTAATAACATTTCACCTCACCTCTCCCCGGCACACACAGTGATGAGTATGGTTGGATGTTTACAGGAGATGCACAGCTCTCATTGGATTAAATAAGGTTATTTGCTGGTCAGGGACATTTTTGTTGACATTCAGGTTATTTAGCCTTCTAAGACATTTGAAATTCACAGGGGAAGTTTTGAGAGATTTGACAAAATGGGAATTTTGCTGGCTCAAGGGACATGGGTCCCTTACTGACTCCAAAATTCACTCTAAAACTTATTCACATTTAGACAGAGATTTAGACATAGTAGTGGACACTGATTCTTGGATCAGAGAGATAGTGTTTGCTAGGAGTGTCCTTCACTGTGCCACACTATGGGAATTACACTACAAGATTGTTATGAGATGGCATCTAGTTCCAACATTCCTTTATAAATTATATAATAATATAAGCCCCCTTTGTTGGAGAAATTGTGGCCAACTGGTCGCATGGACTCGTATTTGGTGGGAATGTCCAATGCTGCGATCTTTCTGGAAGAGTTGTTTTGACCTTCTAGGAAACATTAATTATAATATTTTTCGCTTGCCGGGGATGGGTCTACTGGGCCAGTCACTCCCAAAAATGCCACCAAGAAGAAAGATGTTTCTAACTTACTTTTTGACAGCTGCCAAGTTGGCGATAGCCAGGCTATGGAAGCAGTCAGGTCCCCCTACCCTCTATATGGTCTTGGACATTGTGAATGACATGAGTAAAATGGAAGCATATGTTTTCAGATTTAAAGATAAGACAAACTTGTACCAGGAAATATTGGAGCGATGGTCAAACTTTTTCTCGGTATAGGTGTAATGTGTGAGAGATTTATATTCTCCTACATCTCATAATATATCTTTTTTTTCCCCAACTGTCCTTTGACCCCCACCCTCTCCCCAATACTCTTGAACAAGTTATTTAAGTAAAATTATAGGCAAGGAGCTATGTATGATTATTAAGAGTATTTATATTTTCACCTCAGGTGACTGAAACATAATAATAGATTAAAACACCTAGGTGGTAGGATATTGAACCTCTAAAACAAGATTGTATTGGATAGCTTATGATAATATGGTATAAAATATAATTCTAATAGACACCAATAAACAAAAAACTAAGGTTTCATATTAAACTTTATTTTGCTCATGTATGTGACATAATTGAAATAATGTATTATATGACTGCACTAAGAATACTTATATATGTTAATTTAGATGTGTGTCGACATTCTATTCTTTATGTAATTATTATATCAAAGACTGATTTGTCCTGTATAACCATTACCTTGATAAAATATTTATGATTCAAAAAAATAAGGGGTAAATCTTTTTTCGGCTACTCTAATCACAGCATTCTGCATAGTGCGCTTCTGCATATTTTTTCTTTAGATAAAGGTAGCAACCAGTCATCATCTGCACTAAGGGTCAGTTAGAATGCATTCTGCATAGTGCGCTTCTGCATATTTTTTCTTTAGATAAAGGTACAGCGACCAGTCATCATCTGCACTAAGGGTCAGTTAGAATGTTGGCATTAGTGATTAGTCTTTATTTATTGCAGTTGTAAGAGAGGGATAAGTGGCTTCACAGAGCGGATCAACCAAAATCCACTTTCAATGTGAATAATGATGCCTTCCTGTTACCAATAAACACATTTTCAATAGATTCGAGCACACCTCCTTTGTGTATTGCTTGGATTTCCATAGATTGAAGAAATTAATCATAGTAGTTTTGCTCTAAATGTTGCTGTGTAACGAGTAGAGAGCTTGCACACAGAGTTGTGATGTAGGGAATTAATACTCCACTCACAATGAGTTCTGAACAGAACATGGTGGCACCCACTCCTGACAGTGGTTGGGTAGGTATAATGAGTCACACGGAAGGTGTGTGAAACCAAAAATATTTTAATCAAAATTACGTATGGAAAAATGTAAAATAATTAATAGACTTCTATGAGGAATCATTGGGTTTCATTTTGTTCTATGCAAAGCTTTGGACATTTTGGGGTTTGAATGGCTCTTTAATAGCTCCAATCTATGTATTCGTGCTCATACAGGTCTATATGGCATAAGTAGTATATTTAATTAAAAAATAAATGGACATCTCTTATTATTAGTACATAAGGGTGTTACATTTGATTCTAGTTATATTGTTAAAGGGACAGTCTAGTCCAAAATAAACTTTCATGATTCAAATAGGACATGCAATTTTAAACAATTTTCCAATTTACTTTTATCACCGATTTTGCTTTGTTCTCTTGGTTTTCTTAGTTGAAAGCTAAACCTAGAAGGTTTATATGCTAATTTCTAAGCCCTTGAAGGCCACCTCTTTTCTCAGGGCATTTGACAGTTTTTCACCACTAGAGGGTGTTAGCGAATGGGTAATAAAGGGATTATATATAAAACAATAACAATTCTTTTTTAGACTGTTACTTTAATGTTAAAGAATCTTTAAAACTAATTTTGTTTTGTTTGTCAGTCTATTTCTTATAGTCTTGTTCTCAGATCCAGCATAGAAAATGTTATTCTGATGTTAGAAGGGATACAGATTGAGTTAAACTGCATATACGAAACCATCATCAACACAACAAGCTATAGACAGAGGTTGTTTCGCCCTTTTTGGGGCTCATCAGTATGGTGTAGGTGTTATATTATTTGACTCAAGCATTGATTTAAGCCTTAAGGCTTTTTGCTAGTTCTGTGACTGATAGCACCATTTCTCATTTTCCCACTTTCCAATGGCAAAGTGAAATACTTGAGTCAAACAACAACACCAACCATAGACAGCCTGTTTGGCCTATATGGGGCTCATCATTTCATCATTTCTCCACTGCATTAAGTAGAGCAAACAACATATACACTTATAAATCTGAAAGGCAGCCCTATGGCAGAAGATGGAATACTCAAGTACATCAGCATCAACCATATTGATCTGAGTGAGACTGAGGCCCAATATAGCGAAACAGGCTGCATATGGTTGATGCTGTGTTACTTAACACTCAAGTATTAAAAACTTTACTAATCTGCTGCCATAGCCTGTTAAGTATTTGCAATACATAATTCAGTGGAGAATTTATCTTACTCATTAAACTGCAAGGAATTAAGATAAATATATATTTATCAGTTGTTAAGTGCCTTAACAAGTCTGCTTTAACGGACTCCAGTGGTTGTGCTGCTGCTTTGTTTTCTTTCTTTTCCCTTTCACTTCAGAGGTCCCTCACACCATCCAAGACTACCCTTTGCTCCCTTTGGCACCTGTTTTCCAGCAGCTTTGAGAAGGTATCTTAGATTGAATAGGCCTCACTCATTTGCCGTATCTACACCCTGGTTTGTGCAGCTGCTTGGTTTTGTTGCTTTTTAATTTAATTTCAGGAATCTTCTGTACCTGCCGTGCATAGATTTGGCTTTCCTTGGAGCTGGATTTAGGTTGAATGGGTCTTGTGCACCAGATGGTACTAAACCCTGGTTTTGTGCTGCTTGTTGTTTTGTTTTTTGTTTTGTTCATTTAATTTCAGGGGTCTCCTGCACCTGCTGTGACTACCCTTGGCTCCCTTAGGGTCCTTGTTGGCAGCAGTCTTGTGAGATGGCTTCAGTTTGAATGGGTCTCGCGCACCGGCCGGTACTGCACCCTGGTTTGTGGTGCCGCTTAGTTTTTTTGCTTTCATTTCAGGGGCATCCCGCACCGGCCGTGACTACCCTTGGCTCCCTTAGGGGCCTTGTTGGCAGCAGTCTGGCGAGATGGCTTCAGTTTTGAATGGGTCTCTCGCACCGGCCGGGACTACACCCTGGTTTGTGCTGCTGCTTAGTTTTTTTGCTTTCATTTCAGGGGCATCCCGCACCGGTTGCGACTACCCTTGGCTCCCTTAGGGGCCTTGTTGGCAGCAGTCTGGCGAGATGGCTTCAGTTTTGAATGGGTCTCGCGCACCGGCCTGACTGCACCCTCGTTTGTGCTGCTGCTTAGTTTTTTTGCTTTCATTTCAGGGGCCTCCCGCACCGGCCGTGACTACCCTTGGCTCCCTTAGGGGCCTTGTTGGCAGCAGTCTGGTGAGATAGCTTCAGTTTTGAATGGGTCTTGCGCACCGGCCGGGACTGCACCCTGGTTTGTGCTGCTGCTTAGTATTTTTGCTTTTATTTCAGGAGCCTTCCGCACCAGCCGTGACTACCCTTGGCTCCCTTAGGGGCCTTGTTGGCAGCAGTCTAGCGAGATGGCTTCAGTTTTGAATGGGTCTTGCGCATCGGCCGGGACTGCACCCTGGTTTGTGCTGCTGCTTAGTTTTTTTGCTTTCATTTCAGGGGCCTCCCGCACCGGCCGTGACTACCCTTGGCTCCCTTAGGGGCCTTGTTGGCAGCAGTCTGGCTAGATGGCTTCAGTTTTGAATGGGTCTCGGGCACCGGCCGGGACTGCACCCTGGTTTGTGCTGCTGCTTAGTTTTTTTGCTTTCGTTTCAGGGGCCTCCCGCACCAGCCGTGACTACCCTTGGCTCCCTTAGGGGCCTTGTTGGCAGCAGTCTGGCGAGATGGCTTCAGTTTTGAATGCGTCTCGCGCACCGCCCGGGACTGCACCCTGGTTTGTGCTGCTGCTTAGTTTTTTTGCTTTCATTTCAGGGGCCTTCCGCACCGGCAGAGACTACCCTTGGCTCCCTTAGGGGCCTTGTTGGCAGCAGTCTGGTGAGATGGCTTCAGTTTTGAATGGGTCTCGCGCACTGGCCAGGACTGCACCCTGGTTTGTGCTGCTGCTTAGTTTTTTTGCTTTCATTTCAGGGGCCTTCCGCACCGGCCGTGACTACCCTTGGTTCCCTTAGGGGCCTTGTTGGCAGCAGTCTGGCGAGATGGCTTCAGATTTGAATGGGTCTCGCGCACCGGCCGGTACTGCACCCTGGTTTGTGCTGCTACTTAGTTTTTTGCTTTCATTTCAGGGGCGTCCCGCACCGGCCGCGACTACCCTTGGCTCCCTTAGGGGCCTTGTTGGCAGCAGTCTGGCGAGATTGCTTCAGTTTTGAATGGGTCTTGCGCACCGGCCGGGACTGCACCCTGGTTTGTGCTGCTGCTTAGTTTTTTGCTTTCATTTCAGGGGCCTCCCGCACCGGCCGTGACTACCCTTGGCTCCCTTAGGGGCCTTGTTGGCAGCAGTCTGGTGAGATGGCTTCAGTTTTGAATGGGTCTTACGCACCGGCCGGGACTGCACCCTGGTTTGTGCTGCTGCTTAGTTTTTTGCTTTGATTTCAGGGGCCTCCCGCACCGGCCGCGACTACCCTTGGCTCCCTTAGGGGCCTTGTTGGCAGCAGTCTGGTGAGATGGCTCCAGTTTTGAATGGATCTCGCGCACCGGCTGGGACTGCACCCTGGTTTGTGCTGCTGCTTAGTTTTTTGCTTTCATTTCAGGGGCCTCCCGCACCGGTCGCGACTACCCTTGGCTCCCTTAGGGGCCTTGTTGGCAGCAGTCTGGTGAGATGGCTCCAGTTTTGAATGGATCTCGCGCACCGGCTGGGACTGCACCCTGGTTTGTGCTGCTGCTTAGTTTTTTGCTTTCATTTCAGGGGCCTCCCGCACCGGCTTTGACTACCCTTGGCTCCCTTAGGGGCCTTGTTGGCAGCAGTCTGGAAAGAAGGCTTCAGTTTTGAATGGGTCTCGCGCACCGGCCGGGACTGCACCCTGGTTTGTGCTGCTGCTTAGTTTTTTTGCTTTCATTTCAGGGGCCTCCTGCACCAACCGTAGATACCCTTGGCTCCCTCAGTGGCCTTATTGGCAGCAGTCTGGTGAGATGGCTTTAGTTTGAATGGGTCTCGCGCACTGGCCGGGACTGCAACCTGGTGTGTGCTGCTTCTTTATTTTGTTGTTTTTTGCTTTCATTGCAAAGGTCTTCTGCACCAGCCTTGACTACACTTGGCTCCTTTTTAGGGTCTATTTGCAGTAGTCTTGTGACATAGCCTTCTGATGAATGGGTCTCTCACACCGGCCGGAACTACACCCTGGTTTGTGCTGCTGCTTATTTTTTTTGCTTTTGTTTCAGGGGCCTCCCGCACCAGCCGTGACTACCCTTGGCTCCCTTAGGGGCCTTGTTGGCAGCAGTCTGGCGAGATGGCTTCAGTTTTGAATGCGTCTCGCGCACCGCCCGGGACTGCACCCTGGTTTGTGCTGCTGCTTAGTTTTTTGCTTTCATTTCAGGGGCCTCCCGCACCAGCCGTGACTACCCTTGGCTCCCTTAGGGGCCTTGTTGGCAGCAGTCTGGCGAGATGGCTTCAGTTTTGAATGGGTCTTGTGCACCGGCCGGGACTGCACCCTGGTTTGTGCTGCTGCTTATTTTTTTTGCTTTCATTTCAGGGGCCTTCCGCACCGGCAGAGACTACCCTTGGCTCCCTTAGGGGCCTTGTTGGCAGCAGTCTGGTGAGATGGCTCCAGTTTTGAATGGGTCTCGCGCACCGGCCGGGACTGCACCCTGGTTTGTGCTGCTGCTTAGTTTTTTGCTTTCATTTCAGGGGCCTCCCGCACCGGCCGTGACTACCCTTGGCTCCCTTAGGGGCCTTTTTGGCAGCAGTCTGGCAAGATGGCTTCAGATTTGAATGGGTCTCGCGCACCGGCCGGTACTGCACCCTGGTTTGTGCTGCTACTTAGTTTTTTGCTTTCATTTCAGGGGCGTCCCGCACCGGCCGCGACTACCCTTGGCTCCCTTAGGGGCCTTGTTGGCAGCAGTCTGGCGAGATGGCTTCAGTTTTGAATGGGTCTCGTGCACCGGCTGGGACTGCACCCTGGTTTGTGCTGCTGCTTAGTTTTTTTGCTTTCATTGCAAAGGTCTTCTGCACCAGCCTTGACTAGACTTGGCTCCTTTTTAGGGTCTATTTGCAGCAGTCTTGTGACATAGCCTTCTGATGAATGGGTCTCTCACACGGCCGGAACTACACCATGGTTTGTGCTGCTGCTTAGTTTTTTTGCTTTTGTTTCAGGGGCCTCCCGCACCGGCAGAGACTACCCTTGGCTCCCTTAGGGGCCTTGTTGGCAGCAGTCTGGTGAGATGGCTCCAGTTTTGAATGGGTCTCGTGCACCGGCTGGGACTGCACCCTGGTTTGTGCTGCTGCTTAGTTTTTTGCTTTCATTTCAGGGGCCTCCCGCACCGGCTTTGACTACCCTTGGCTCCCTTAGGGGCCTTGTTGGCAGCAGTCTGGAAAGAAGGCTTCAGTTTTGAATGGGTCTCGCGCACCGGCCGGGACTGCACCCTGGTTTGTGCTGCTGCTTAGTTTTTTTGCTTTCATTTCAGGGGCCTCCTGCACCAACCGTAGATACCCTTGGCTCCCTCAGTGGCCTTATTGGCAGCAGTCTGGTGAGATGGCTTTAGTTTGAATGGGTCTCGCGCACTGGCCGGGACTGCAACCTGGTGTGTGCTGCTTCTTTATTTTGTTGTTTTTTGCTTTCATTGCAAAGGTCTTCTGCACCAGCCTTGACTACACTTGGCTCCTTTTTAGGGTCTATTTGCAGTAGTCTTGTGACATAGCCTTCTGATGAATGGGTCTCTCACACCGGCCGGAACTACACCCTGGTTTGTGCTGCTGCTTAGTTTTTTGCTTTTGTTTCAGGGGCCTCCCGCACCAGCCGTGACTACCCTTGGCTCCCTTAGGGGCCTTGTTGGCAGCAGTCTGGCGAGATGGCTTCAGTTTTGAATGCGTCTCGCGCACCGCCCGGGACTGCACCCTGGTTTGTGCTGCTGCTTAGTTTTTTGCTTTCATTTCAGGGGCCTCCCGCACCAGCCGTGACTACCCTTGGCTCCCTTAGGGGCCTTGTTGGCAGCAGTCTGGCGAGATGGCTTCAGTTTTGAATGGGTCTCGTGCACCGGCCGGGACTGCACCCTGGTTTGTGCTGCTGCTTATTTTTTTTGCTTTCATTTCAGGGGCCTTCCGCACCGGCAGAGACTACCCTTGGCTCCCTTAGGGGCCTTGTTGGCAGCAGTCTGGTGAGATGGCTCCAGTTTTGAATGGGTCTCGCGCACCGGCCGGGACTGCACCCTGGTTTGTGCTGCTGCTTAGTTTTTTGCTTTCATTTCAGGGGCCTCCCGCACCGGCCGTGACTACCCTTGGCTCCCTTAGGGGCCTTTTTGGCAGCAGTCTGGCAAGATGGCTTCAGATTTGAATGGGTCTCGCGCACCGGCCGGTACTGCACCCTGGTTTGTGCTGCTACTTAGTTTTTTGCTTTCATTTCAGGGGCGTCCCGCACCGGCCGCGACTACCCTTGGCTCCCTTAGGGGCCTTGTTGGCAGCAGTCTGGCGAGATGGCTTCAGTTTTGAATGGGTCTCGTGCACCGGCTGGGACTGCACCCTGGTTTGTGCTGCTGCTTAGTTTTTTTGCTTTCATTTCAGGGGCGTCCCGCACCGGCCGCGACTACCCTTGGCTCCCTTAGGGGCCTTGTTGGCAGCAGTCTGGCGAGATTGCTTCAGTTTTGAATGGGTCTTGCCCACCGGCCGGGACTGCACCCTGGTTTGTGCTGCTGCTTAGTTTTTTGCTTTCATTTCAGGGGCCTCCCGCACCGGCCGCGACTACCCTTGGCTCCCTTAGGGGCCTTGTTGGCAGCAGTCTGGTGAGATGGCTTCAGTTTTGAATGGGTCTTACGCAACGTCCGGGACTGCACCCTGGTTTGTGCTGCTGCTTAGTTTTTTTTTTGTTTTGTTTTTTTAAATAAGTTTTTATTAGTGAAAATGGTACAAAACCACATAACAACACAATTTTACTCGACATAATAGGTAACAGGGTTACATTCGAACATTCAAAGGTTAAATGGCATTCAAAGAAAATCAGTTTACCCAACTTAATGGTCAAGCCTATAAGGTAGTCATTCATCAGCTGTGTATTCGCACGTTACAAGTGTTATGTATTGGTTTGTCTAAGGAAAAATTTTGTTTTTTTTTTCTGTATTTTGGGTATCGTATGGCCATTTACGCCATACCCAATGAGCCTGACAGTTAAGTAAGGCAAAATAGGAAACATATATAGTGTGTATGCTTGAGAGTAATACTGGTAGGAGTAGACACCCACCTCTCTTAAAAGGGAGGGGGGGTATTGGAGGGGAAGTAGAGGTATTAGGAGGAGGGGGGGGAAGGGGCAGAGCAATGAGGGGCACCTCAGGCCTGACATAGTGAGGCGCTTCCTCTAGGAGAGGGAAGTGACATAGTCGCAGGAGGGTCGCTAGGTTTAAAGAAAAAGGGGCATTATGTAGTCGGCTTTAGGTAGGTCTCCCAGGGTCCCCAGACTAGGCAAAAGATGTCTGACTGTTTCCTAGTCCGAAAGACATAGTCTTCCATCGCTTTAACGTATTGCAGGTAATCGATAACTGCCTGCCATCTTGGGGGCTGCTGTTTCTTCCAATTCCTGGCAATTAACATCTTGACTGATGTCAACAGGTAGACTAACAGATATCTCTTGTGTTTTGGCAGTTTTTTAACCCCCAAATGCAGAAGAGCTAGGCCTGGAGTATCTGGAATCGGGAGTTCTAGGGCCTTGCAGACCTCACAGGTTTTCAACCAAAGTGGTCGGAGTCTGTTACATGACCACCACATATGGAGCGGGGTACCTATCTCTCCACACTCTCATAGGGGCGAATGCTCAGGGTACAGAGTCCGAAGTTTGGTCGGCACTAAGTGCCATCTGGTGATGATCTTGAAGTAGAGTTCATACATGGTAGCACAATGAAGTGTGGATTTAGTCAACTGTATCGCCTTAGTCCAGTCAAGTGTCGTAAAAGTGAGTCTCAATTCTGTTTCCCAGGAGGCCATATGTCTAGTTTTCACTAGTGTGGGAGGTCCCAAGAGAGATCGGTAATGGGCAGTGAGAGGCTTGCACAGTTGTAGGTTCGCCTTCCATCTCATCTCCCAGATAGTAGGTGCCCTGATCTTTTCAACCAGGAATCCCCATGCCTTCATCAGGGATCTTAGTCTCATAAAGTCAAACTCTAGGGGGCCGGGAATGCCGAATTTAGACATCATGTCTTGGGGCAAGAGGAGATTCTCATTCAGGTAGAAGTCACTCAGAGAAGCAATCTCTAGGGCCTTCCAGGGGGCGAGCCGAATATTAGGTAGACCCTGTAGGAGCGACACGACCGGGTGGATGGGCGAAGGGTGTGGGGTGTCTTAGGCGGAACCAAACCAATTGACAGTCTTTGATGAGATGGTTGGAGATCGGTATCTGTGCGGCTATGCTGCTTAGTTTTTTGCTTTCATTTCAGGGGCCTCCCGCACCGTCCGCGACTACCCTTGGCTCCCTTAGGGGCCTTGTTGGCAGCAGTCTGGTGAGATGGCTCCAGTTTTGAATGGATCTCGCGCACCGGCCGGGACTGCACCCTGGTTTGTGCTGCTGCTTAGTTTTTTGCTTTCATTTCAGGGACCTCCATTTCAGGGACCTCCCGCACCGGTCGCGACTACCCTTGGCTCCCTTAGGGGCCTTGTTGGTAGCAGTCTGGTGAGATGGCTTCAGTTTTGAATGGGTCTCGCGCACCTGCCGGGACTGCACCCTGGTTTGTGCTGCTGCTTAGTTTTTTGCTTTCATTTCAGGGTCTCCCGCACCGGCCGCGACTACCCTTGGCCCCCTTTTCAGCCACAAAACCCCAAACACAGTTTCACATCTATTAGTACCCAGGTCAAACTGACACCCCCACTTTATAACCCCCAGAAGAGATAACCACTCGGCCATGTTTTCCTGGACACTTATGAGTTACACATGCTGCAGGGTGTGTAGAGAGGAACATGAATAGTGCTGTTCAGGGTCACTATCCATGTGCTGTCCAGGTGCTCAATGCATTTTGCCTTCTGCATGCCCTGCAGTATGTGTAACTCATTAGTGTCCAGGAAAACATGGCCGAGGTGGCAACCCTATAAGGGCCCCTATACAAACCCAAACCACATATCCCCCACCACCTGGAGCTATAACATAAACAAATATGCTCTTATGTGTGTCTTACAATGGCCCAATATACCAGCAAATAAGCTTTAATATATAAAAAATATATATTTTTTATTTTTAGGCATAGAAAATGTAATTGAATTCAATTACATATTATTTTTAGCTGCTAGACAATGTTTAAAAGGGAATATATTTATAATTTGTGAAAAAGATATTACCCATAATGCAACTGGCTGCTTCCAGATTAAAAATACTGTGGTAAACACACTGTATATTAGTTGGGGGGTTTTAAGCTTTACCAGGAAGCTATATTTTCCATCTTTTCAACATGTCACTTATTTAGACAGTAGTTCTTATGTGTGCCCATAACCAGAATGGTTTATTATTAAAGGGATATGTTTCAGTCTAAGTATAAAAAGGGCTAAGTATTAAAAGTTCTAAAAATGTTGCATCACTCACCCACTTACATTAATTCAGCCATATACCTCTGTTTAACCTGTAGTGACCCATTGGTAATTGTAACCCACAAAACCATATTTAAATTAGCTGTATGAGCCTCCTCATTGCACTAACCTGAGCACATGGTGCGCAGCCAGTGAGATAATAGCTAATGGTGGGCACCTGTTTCTTGAGAAATAGCAGAGAATGGTCTCTCTGTAGGATTTTATGCTCCTCACAGAACTGCAGTGACAAAATCTTCACATTGCAGGCAGGGTATAGACAAGAAGCCTAAGAGACACCTTCCTCATCACTAACGGCACAGAATGAGCAGATCTGTTGGAGTCTGTTAAGCACCAACTGCAATTTTAGTTTTTTTCTGCAGCCAGCCAATCAGCATTGAGAGCCATGTTGCTGTAGCTAATCACCAGTGAGGAAGTTGCTATAGTAACCTGCAGCTTCTACTTCATAAAACGTATTAGGTTTATAATATTAATAAAATATTGATATTATTAGTAAACACTACAGCATAATTAAGTAAATGCACATTAATAGTTAATTTGCTAGATATTTTCTGCCTCAACAGAGTGACACAAGCACAATCCTGATCCTGTGTATTTCTCACATTGGTCCTATAGTTATATTCAAGCAAACATCCTTTACTCACTTCTTTTTTTAAGTGGGACCAGCTGACTAGTTTTCAGGCATTTTGGTTTTAAAGGGATACTGAACCCATTTTTTTTTTCTTTCGTGATTCAGATAGAGCATGCAATTTTTTTTTTTTTTAAATATTTATTTATAACCATCAATGAGTACAATATCCATAGTGACAAAAAAAAAAAAGAACAAGAGATATTTCAGTTTGTCATACATGTTATGTTAACAGAAAAACCGAAAAACAGTGTCTAACAACCATGTAGTATATATTACAATTCATATATACAATAAATTAAGCTGAATTATCCACCTATTTGGTCATTGCTCATTGTTGGAGTTTTTCTCTTTTTTTTTTTTTAAATTAAAGCAAAACAAAGTAAAACAAAAACAAAAACAGAAACAAAAAAAAAAAAAAAAAAAAAAAAAAAAGGGGGGGGGAGGAAAAGGGGGAAGGAGGGGAAGGAAAGGAAAGTACCCGATTCTCTCTAGCCCTCATTACTTCACCAAATACCTAGCAACACTATCTCCGAGTTCTTAAATGGAAAAATCAAGTGAGATCTTAATAAACGGAGCCCATTTTTCGAAGAAATTCCTTACTCCTAGTTCATTATCTATATTTGTGTTTTTTTGTTCTAAGAGACATTGTTTCTTTAAATGATTCTTAATTTCAGAGATAGTTGGTATTGATCTTAGTTTCCATTTCTTACATATCAGATATCTAGTAGCCAAAATAGATAAATGTACTAGTTTCTCCTTAGGTTGGGGTCTATTTTCCAATTTTAGACACAGTATAATCTGAAACAGTGAGAGAGTTAATGATTCAATTTTTAGCTTATTCTTAAGCCAGTATTCTAACTTACTCCATACATTTCTAATTCTAGGACAGGACCAGAACATATGAGTTAGATCTGCAGCTATATGGGAGCATCTGGGGCATTTATTAAATTCCTGGCTTCTGACTCTGAGGCCTCTTTCTGGGGTAAAGTATGCCCTGTGCAAGAGTTTTAAGTGTGCGTCACGCCAATTAGAGGAAAGGGTCGTTTTTATCACTTTACTTAGTGATAATTGAATGGTCTTGGGTTCAATGTTACTTTGTGGGATTAAGCTATTCCAAGTCAACGCCAAATTTTCTATAATAGAGGTACCTCTAGAACAGCCCAACATATAATAACAAGGAGCAATAGACAAAGAACTATTTTTAGTGATTATCAGCCAATTTTCCAGTTTGCCTAACGTCCAGCACCATCCAGCGTTATGAGCAAGATCTATGACGTAATGCCTTAACTGCAGATATGCAAAGAAGTCTCTGTTTGGCAAATTAAATTCACTTTTCAATTCTTCAAATGACTTGACGCATTTTCTATCCTGATCAATTAAGTAAATGACTTTAGTCAGGCCATTGTTATGCCATCTGTTGAAAATCAGAGAGTCTAAGCCTGGTTGGAAGTTCGGATTTCTAAGCAAGGGAAGGTGTTTTGATGCTGTATGGTTTATTGAGAGAAGATTAGATAGCTTAAACCATGCTTTAAGGGGATTCAAGATGAATTTAAGCTCTTTAATACTTATTGGAAGGTCACTAGGTTCTAAATGCGCTAAGGCCATTAGTGAGTATGGTTCACAAATATTTAATTCAAGTTCATTATTTAGGACATAATTCTTAGAAGACATCCAGTCTGCTACTATGCGAGCTAGGAAGCATAAATTATAGGCTCTTAAATTTGGAAGTGCTAAGCCTCCCAGTTCTCTAGGGACTGTCAGTTTAGAAAAGGCTATCCTCTGTCTTTTTCCTTGCCAAATAAATTGCCTAATAGCTGAGTTCATAAAGCGTAGATCTTTTTCAAATATGGTTACTGGAACATTCTGTAGAATTTAGAGCAGCTTTGGAAGCAGTACCATTTTAAATAAGGCCGATCTACCAGATATTGAAAGTGGTAAGTTTTGCCAGGCCTTAAGTTTTTCTTTAAAATAAGCAAGCATTGGAGTTATATTTACTTTGTATAGGTCCCTTAGCCTAATTGGGATGTTAATTCCTAAATATTTCATTGAATCTGTTACCACTCTAAAAGGAAACTCGAAGTTGCTTCTAATATTTTTCCTAAGCCAGATTAACTCTGATTTTGTGGCATTTACTTTATACCCTGAGAAAGTGCCGAAATGATCAGTAATTTGCGAAAGCTTTGGGATATTGCAGGCCGTATTGGAAAGATAGACAAGTAAATCATCTGCATAAAGACCAATTTTAATTTCGTAGTTCTGAATTTTTATACCCTCCAGGGTGTTCCTAATCATAATTGCCAAAGGTTCTATGGCTACGTCAAAAAGAAGCGGGGAGAGAGGACAGCCCTGTCGAGTACCCCTATTCAGTACAACTGGAGAGGAAATATCATTGTTGGTAATTATACTTGTGAAGGAATGGTCATATAGGTTCTGCACGAACTTAGGAAAATTACCCTCAATCCCAAACTTTGTTAAGGAGAAAATGATATGCTTATGTATTACCAGGTCAAAAGCTTTTTCTGCATCAATTGACAAAATGGCCAAATCAGGGAGGTCCTCCCTCCCTAAGCCCCCTGCAGAGATTCCCTGGATATATTCCATGGTGACAAGTAGTTCCCTAATTTTTGCTGAGGAATTGCGATTGTTAAGGAAACCAGCCTGATCCGAATGGATTATTTTAGATAAAATAGTCTGAAGTCGCGTCGCTAAAATTGAAGAAAGGATTTTATAGTCTGAGTTCAACAATGCAATTGGTCTATAAGACTCTTTGCATGTCGGATCTTTTCCTTCTTTTAGAATCAGAGTAGTCAGAGAAGAGGAGAAGGAGGGTGCAACCGGTTTTTTGTTAATGAAGATGTCATTGTAGAGATTGCCCAAATAGGGGACTATCTCCGATGAAAGAATTTTGTAGAACTCATTGGGCAATCCATCTGGGCCTGACGCTTTATTAAGAGAAAGTTTGGCGATTGTTTTTTCAATTTCTTCTCTTGTGATGGGAGAATTAAGTCTATTTGTTGCTTCGGCCGAAGCCGTAGGAAATGTAATCTTGCTCCAAAATTCATTTGCTTTCTCTATGTCAAACTCTTTACTAGTGTATAGGTCTTGGAAGTATTGATGGAATATATTTGAAATTTCTTCGGGCTTAGATAGATGTTTCCCATTATGCTGAATTTTGTCAATGTTAAGTTTTTTGTTCTCATTCTTAATTAATTTGGCTAGCATTTTCCCGGACTTATTTCCAAATTTGTGCAATTTAGCTTGTAGCCTCAATTCGTTGTAGATTTCCTGAGTTAGATAAAAAGTATCTCTAGCTGCTTTAGCCCGTATATATCTTGCCCAATTTAGGGGAGTTCTTTCCAGTAAATAGAGATTATAAGAGTTGATCACAGAGTTGCACGCTTCCTTCTCCCTTGTCTTCCTTTTCCTATTTTGTATAGTGGAATATGCAATGATTTCCCCTCTGAGGACTGCTTTGGCAGTTTCCCAGAAGATATCTGTGCGATCAACATAGGTGTTATTGAATTGAGCGTAATCCTTAAATTTATTCTTAAGCCACTCTTTAAATTTCAAGTCAGTAGATAGATAATAAGGAAAGAAAAATCGCACATTCTTCAATTTTAGTTGGATGGAATTAAATTCAAGGGAGATGGGGCCATGATCTGATAGAAAAATTGGCAATATCTCTGTTTTTACCTTTGCCGAGCCTAAGCGATCATCAATTAAAAACAAATCAATCCTTGATAAAGTTTTGTGAGCCTTAGATAGACATGTAAAATTCTGAATATCAGGATTCTGACATCTCCAAATATCCCGTACAGCAAGAATCTGCTTAATTTTATTGATCATTTTAAAATCAAGACTATCCTTCTTTTGTTTTGGGTGCTTAGTATCTCTTCTGAGTCTATCTAACGGACAATGGGGGGCCATATTGAAGTCCCCTCCCAGGATTAAATGGCCTGTACTAATAAGAAGAAGCTTGGCTTGCAATGAATCCCAGAACTCAGGGTCAGTTTTATTCGGGCCATAGACATTGCATATTGTATATTTAATCTGGCCAACTTTCAATATAGTCACCACATACCTCCCCCCGGGATCAGCCTCAGAGTACAGAGTCTCCACTTGTAATCTTTTACCTATAAGTATTGCAACCCCCCTGTTCTTTCCATAACTCGGGGCAGCCAGAACTTCCTTTACCCAAGATGATTTTAATTTTAATGATTCCTCAGAGTTTAAGTGAGTTTCTTGTATTAATCCGATATCAGCTTTCGCTTTCCGTAAGTGTGTCAGGATTGCCTTTCGTTTGATGGGGGACGAGATTCCCCCTACGTTCCAAGATATAATTTTAAAATTATCTGTCTTTTGCATTATAGTTTTCTAAAAGTGTTAAAGACGAAGACCATGAGAGAATCGAGGAGGGAAGGAATGCGAATAGAAGGGGAAGAGGAAAAAAAAAAAAAGGGGGAAAAAAGAGAAAAAAAAAAAAAAAAAAGAAAGAAAAAAGAAGGAAAAAAGAAAATCCCCCAACCATGTAGCTGCCATTGCCATACACCTGTCTTAAAGGGATGTTGAGAAAAGATTACACAATTCATGGCTTATACTTATGTGTCTAGGGTCTTAAAGAGATTTTCTGCAGTTGGACTATCCTCAATTATATGTGTTATCCCTTTTACCACTACTTTAAGTTTTGCAGGATAGATCAGGGCCGCTCTATACCCCTGTTGGATGAATTTAGTACAAATCGGTGCTAACTCTCTTCTCCTAAGGGCTGTGTCTGCCGAAAAGTCTTGAAAAATCAAAATTCTATTATCCTGAATCATAATTGGTTGATTTTTACGGAAATATTGTAGTATTAAATTTTTGTCTTTGTAGTTAAGTAGTCTTGTGATTACAGGCCTAGGTCTAGTGCTATTGTTACTATCAGAGCGGGGGCACCTACTCTATGAGCTCTTTCAATTATAATCGGTGGATGTGTGGATGGGATTTTTAGAGCTTTGATGAGTGTATCAGATATGAAAGTATCAAGATCTTCAAAATGTTTATTTTCAGGGAGGCCAATTATTCTTAAATTGTTCCGTCTGGAACGGTTTTCAAGGTCTTCAAGCCTGTCAGTCATTCTTTGCAGATTTTTAATTGAAGACTCTAACTTAGCACACTGTGAGGTTGCTTGGTCTTCCAAGTCCGAGACCCTCTGCTCTACTTCCTGCAACCTATTCGAGAACTGCCTTATCTCATGGGTTAGGGAGGAAATATCTTGTTTGATTTCAAATTTAAGAACCTCAAATTTAGGAGCAAGTGCATCTGCAATATTAGATACTAGTGTCTGCATGTTAAGAGTTTCTAAAGATACTGCAGTATTAGCAGGAGTTGTTTGAAGATCAGAGACTGGGTCCTGTGCATTCTTAAGTTTCCTGTCTCTATGCCTTCCTGCCATATTTGGGGAGGGTGTTTTCAGTGAGTTAGAGAGGAATTTATCCATATACCTCGTGATTGGGGGTGAGAGTGCAAAAAATGGCTTTAATTAGCTGTAGTGAAGTGACAAAACAAAAAAAAAAAAAAAAAAAAAAAAAAAAAAGGGGGGGGGGGGGAGGATTGTGAGGGTGTTAGGTAGTGATCAGTTTATTGGGTATAGGACAGTGAGGCAGTGATAGTGCAAGGACGGTGAGAAGATTGTGATCTAGGGGGTCGGGGCCCAGACAGTGTAGAGGGCTAAAAGCCCGTGATAATATAAGTAATAACTGTGGTAAGGATAATTTAATTGTAAGAACTATCTATGTGCAATTATGAGAGCATATGAGACAGGTATAAACTTTGTAATGCAGTCACCAATTAGTACTCCTGTCTCCTAAATAGAGCTTCTAACTAAGTACTTCTTACACTGTAACTATTCCTCCTCTAGCCGTTACTTGGTAGGGTTTTGAGTAAACTTGTAGTAGCCCTTGGTGAGGCTTTCTCCTTATCTTAGGTGGGGGGAGGGTATATACTTTTTACCCTAATTATATCTTGCTGGTAAATATCTATCGTCAGAGGTTAACAGGGGGCCTTGATTCAATGACAGGGCAAGTTTGAGGAGAAATAAATAAATAGCTATACCTATATTACTTTGGGCCACCTTTCAAGGTGAGTTTTACAATTTTCTTAGAACTTAGGGTTGCTCCTCTATTATTATTGTTTTCCCCCCTCTCCTGCCCCAGTCAATGTATAAAAAAAAAAAAAATAGAAAGTGGAAAAAAACAATAACAAAATACAGATTTAAATCGTACAAGTCAAACATTAAATTGAACTGAGCAGTATTTCTGTGGAACCAGAGTTAAAAGTAATAGAGTAATTTATTCTCAAGGTTTACTTATAAAGGACACATTTTTCTAGGGTGTAGATAGTCTTTAGCATAGCATCATTCTACAGATTCAGGGCAAGTAGATTTTATCTATACAGCCTAAGTTTCTGATTTACAGACAATATATGCCTAAAAAGCTAGAACATAGGGGATAGAAGGCTTAAAGAGGAATCCTACATTTAAATTCTCTTATGTAAGCTAGGGGAAAAAAAAATATATATATGTTTTTCAAACAGGCCCCTAAGGATTGCCTTGAGCCCTCAATATCTGATTGTATGTAGTCAGTTTATGACAAACAAAGATTAACCAATGTAGCAAGGTGAATTTTACAAATTTTCTTAACACTTAAGGTTGCTCCTCTACAGATTTAAATCATACAAGTCAAAGATTAAGTTGAACTGAGCAGAATTTCTGTGAAACCAGAGTTCAAGGTAATAGAATAATCCACTCTCAAGGATTGCTTATATAAGAACACATTTTTCAAGGTACAGATAGTCTCTAGCACAGCATCATTTTACAAATTCAAGCCAAATAGATTTTATCCAAACACCCTAAATTTCTGATTTACAGACAATATAATCTTGTTGAATTAACTACTGAAACAGGAATAGAGGTTTACAGCCTTGTCATAAGGGATAAAAGGCCAAAGGAAGAATCATACATTTAAATTCTCTTATATAAGGCAGTGAAATAAAAAAAAAAAAAAACCCTTTTTCAACCAGGTCCCTAAGGATTATCTTGAACCCTCAACATCTGATTGTATGTAGTCAATTTGTAACAGACAAAAATTAACCAAAGTAGCACTTTTTAAGACCTCTTCTATGCTAGAGCTCCAATATTAGCTTTCTACTGGATGGGTAATTTGTCAGATTTTAAATAGACATAAAATGAAGATACCTAAACATGGGGGGGGAAAAACTAAAAAGGAAGGGAGACACCAAAACCATAAACCTTATTAATTTCTAATGTAAGGCAAGCAAAGTAGAAAATTAAGGTCCAACTTTTCAGAGTTAAACGAGTCTTTTTAAAGAATTGTTTCCATGTAATATAACAGTTCGTGTTTCTTATCTTTATCTTCACTCCTCTTCCCCCTTATCCTTCCTCTTCTTCGTTCCCCTCTTTTTTGAGATGAGCTCTAGGCAGAAATGACTGCTCTTAAGTTCAATTCTGTGGTCATTTGAGATAAAAGTTCCCTTTATTCTTTTACCTTGACTTTCTCTCCCTTGGTGTAGGGGGTATATGTCTCCAAGCTTATTATAGCAAAAAATCCTCCCTGCGCACCCCCTCAAGAATAGTTCAGTTACTCACCTCCTCCTTCCACGGTCTTCCGCTGATAGTATTCCTCGTTGATGTTTCGTGTGGAGTGGCTTGCTTGGTATCCTAAGATGCTAGGGACTTACTCTACGTTAGAGCTCCCCGACGTTCAGCCTTCAACAGCTTACCTCCCGCCTCTCACGCAGCAGCGGTGGGAGAGGAGGGGGAGGGATCCAAGTAAGGGACCGTCTCACGGGCCGGTAGGCTCGGTCCTATACCTCCACTTGACCTCTGTGTAAAATTACCCTAACCCCCTCTCACGCAGCACCGGTGGGAGAGGGGGAGGGCGAAGGAAACAACCAGAGCTGAAACAGGACCAAACGAAGAGTCCAGAGGCGGACGATATGTCTCTGTCTGGTGCAAAGATTCTACGGCAAGCGATCTCAGCCGTTAGAGAAGGTGGAAGGGAGGAGACAGGTGAGCGAAAGCCGGGGGTGCAGGGAATGGGAGAACAATGTGGCTTAGCGGGAGATTCGGGATAAAGCCAATATTCTGCTGTTGTAGGTTAAATGTAATTATAACTCTTTCTGACCCAATATAGTTAGGTTAGGAGGAAACGGAGGTCACTGTAATAGACTTTCTTAGATTGATAGGATAGTTGAGTCCGTTTCAGTAATTCTTTTATAGGGGTCTAAGTACAAGGTATGTTTAGCAGCTCCTCTGCCTTGACAGCGGGGTGTAGTGCCGCTGAATGGGTTCCAAGAGTGTTGACAATAACTGTCCTAATGCAAACCCCCAAGCTTGGGAGAGGCGCGAAGATCACCGCCAGCAGCTGTGGGACTGGAGATCAGAGCTCAGGTACACCTGCTTGCTCCACCTCCACCGGAACCCCAGAGCATCAGAGCATGCAATTTTAAGCAACTTTCTAATTTACTCCTATTATAATTTTTTCTTTGTTCTCTTGCTATCTTTATTTGAAAAAGAAGGCATCTAAGCTATTTTTGGTTCATAAAACTGGACAGGACTTGTTTATTGGTCGGTTAAATTAATCCACCAATCAGCAAGAACAACCCAGGTTGTTCACCAAAAATGGGCCGACATCTAAACTTACATTATTGCTTTTAAAATAAAGATACCAAGAGAATGAAGAAAATGTGAAAATAGGAGTAAATTAGAAAGTTGCTTAAAATTGCATGCTCTATCTGAATCATGAAAGAAAAATTGGGTTCAGTGTCCCTTTAAGTGTTTATTGCTGTATCTTTTTTGTTTGTTTTTAATCAGATCAGAGTGATTTTAAAATGCAGTTACACTGTAACAAATCCATAACCAGTAGCCTTAAAGGGATATGAAACCCCCAAAAAATAATTTTGTGATTCAGATAGACCATAATATTTTTTTAAAAAGTTACCAATTTACTTCTTTTATAAAATTTTCTTTGTTCCCATGATATTCTGTGTTGAAGAGATACCTATCTTGGCCTCTGGGGCACTGCATGGCAGGATATAATGTTGCCATCTAGTGCTCTTGCAATTAGATAACATTCTTACAAAACTGCTGCCATATAGTGCTTCAGAAATGGGCAGCTCCTAAGCTTTACATCCCTGCTTTTCAACAAAAGATACTAATAAACACGATGAAAAATGTATAATAGAATTAAATTAGAAAGTTGTTTAATATTTCATGCTCTATCTGAATCATGAGAGTAAAATGTTGGGTTTCATATCCCTTTAAGATATATAAAGGTGAACATTGAAAGGTACATGGGTGCTTTAATATTTTAAATAGAGCATTTTTGCAATATATTTCCATTAGCAAAAGGTAATACTATTTTTTCAGCAGCATATGCACATATGTTATGAGTGCCCGTGTATCAGCATTAAAATACCGCAGCTATTCAGAGAGTCAGCAGTGGTTTGTATGATATAAAGTAAGTCTTCACTGGCACAAAACCCCACTGCCAGCTCTTTGAGAAGCTGTGGTGTTTGAATTCCGGTGGACGCCACTAACAGCATATGTGCATATGCCACTGTAAAACAGTATTAACGTTTTTCTCCTAACGGAAGTTTGCTGCAAAAGTGCTTCTATTTTAAACTGAAATCCATTAATGCACAATTCACTTTTGACCTATTTATCCCTGTAAATGTACTTATATGACCATGTACTAAGGAGCGTAAGCTGCTTCTGAGCCCTCCCGCTATGTAAAAAGCAGCGGTCATTATACAGCTGCATTTTACAATCTCAGCCACCTCTGAGTTGGTGGTGAGAAATTACCAGGCCCTTCTCGCGCACAATTGGTCGCATGACGAAAGGGGGGTATTACACAACCAGTTGAGTGTGTAATGGTAAATTAGAGCAGTGGATGAACGGGGTCCGCTGCCCGAATGTTGCAAATGCGTGCGGACAAGTTCTCAAGTTTAGTACATGTGGCCCTGTGATTTTCTTTTATTTTCGAAAGGAAATAGATGACCAGTTGGTAATGTCATAAAAAAAAAGGACAACAGATTATTGACAAGGAGAGCAAGTAAATTGGGTAATGCTATTATCTCTTGTAAAAATGTTGTGGATATTTTTTCAACCCATATGAATGGGTACAATTAAAATTATTTGTAAATATATATATATTTTACTCTAAAGACAGGAAAGGCTTTTTGGCAGGCAGCAAAAGCTTCAGAAATTAAAATTTACTCTGTTCAATAACGATTTAGCTTTTTTTTTTCTTCTTCTTCAGATAATCGCTTCCAAGCCAACAAGTATATTAGCCTCATTTTTGTTCTTAGTCGTGACTAGGGTTGCCACCTCAGCCATGTTTTCCTGAACACTTATAAGTTACACATGCTGCAAGGTGTGCAGGGAGGAACATGTATTGTGTTTATGGACAGATCTATTCATATTCCACCCCATAGCAAATATCAGCCAAATAGATTTTCATTAACAAAGAGAAGGAAGAGCTACCAAGGCGAGTACCTCAGAGGAATAGCCTGAGGTAGTAATTGGCATCTTTGTCCTTTTTTTTTATTCTTTTTTTTTTTTTTTTTTAACTTTCTTGGGGGGTTGGGGTTCAGATCCCCAAGACTTACACTGTTGGAAATGTTAGGCGATTACCTTTCCAACGGTGGGTCTTGAGGGTCTGTAGCTGCTTAGATGCCTGAGATACAGGCTTCAAAGCAGCATGCCCCCTGCTCCTATACTTAACATTGTTAAGTATAAATAAAGTTGCGCGGTGACGTCGTCATCACGTCATTGCGCGAGACATCACTGCACAAAACGTGATGCCTCAGCGATTCCTGTCACTCTACAGGCACGATCGCCGGGGTGGGAGCCCCCAGATCTCCCTCAAGGTGGGAGAGTGCTAGTGACGGCTCTGAGCCGTCATTAGCACCAGAGTGGGAAACTCTGTGACAGCTCAGAGCCGTCATTAGCACACAAAGGGTTAAAGGACCACTCAATGCAGTATAATTACGCAGTTAACAAGTGAATAATAAAAAGACAATGCAATAACACCTACTCTGAATTTCAAATAAGCAGTAGATTCTTTTTCTGACACATTTATTTTTTCTGCCATTGTTTGGCCCCCTGTATCATGTGACAGACATCAGCCAATCACAGACTAGTATATGTATACCCTGTGCGCTTGTGCACATGCTCAGTAGGATCTTGTTCTCTAAAAAGTGTGAATATAAAAAGACTGCAAAATGTGATAATGGAAGTAAATTGGAAAGTGACTTAAAACTGCTTGTTCTTTCTTAATCATAAAAGTTTATTTTGACTTGACTTTTTTTTGCAGAAAATGTAGACTGCTAGAGGAGACCTTTAAGAGAATTGTAATGCACAAATAACATAAATATCACACACTAATTAAAGGGACACTGAACCCAAATTTTTTCTTTCGTGATTCAGATAGAGCATGACATTTTAAGCCAACTTTCTAATTTACTCCTATTATCAAATTTTCTTCATTCTCTTGGTATCTTTATTTGAAATGCAGGAATGTAAGTTTAGATGCCGGTCCATTTTTGGTGAACAACCTGGGTTGTTCTTGCTGATTGGTGGATAAATTCATCCACCAATAAAAAAGTGCTGTCCAGAGGTCTGAACCAAAAAAAAGCTTAGATGCCTTCTTTTTCAAATAAAGATAGCAAGAGAACGAAGAAAAATTGATACTTGGAGTAAATTAGAAAGTTGCTTAAAATTGCATGCTCTATCTGAATCATGAAAGAAAAAAATTAGGTTCAGTATCCCTTTAATAAGAGAATGTTGCATTAGTGAGCCTAGGTAACAGTGTGTTTAAAGGGCCCTGAAACCCCAATTTTTTTTTTGCATACTTCATATAGAGAATGCCATTTTAAAAAACATTCTAATTTACTTATTATATCTAATTAGCTTCATTCTTTAGGTATCCTTTCTAAAAGAAATAGCAATGCACATAGGTGAGCCAATCACACAAGGAATTTATGTGCAGCCACCAATCGGCAGTTCCTGAGCCTATATAGATATGCTTTTCAACAAAGGATATCAAGAGAATGAAGCAAATTAGATAATAGAAGTAAATTGCAAAGTTGTTTAAAATTGCATGCTCTTAGAAATAATCATGAAAGAACAAAATTGGGTTTCATATCCGTTTAAATACATAGGTAAACTCCTGCTCAGGAGCTTTTAGTTACACTGTGACCTTCACATCTATCCAGTAATGCAAAAGGTTGGTGGCTGCTTGTTATTCCACTGGGACATCACAAAGAATATATGTTAACAAAGACCATGATTTCTTGTTTCAATGACAATTTCACAGGTAGTAAGGGATTACTTGATGGGATTATAAGGGATTTTATTGATGAGTATATTCGAATGAGATTATGAGTTCAAATCAGCATGGTTTTATGAGAAGTAGATCATGTCAAACTAATCTAATTAAATTCTACTAGAAAGTAAGTAAAAATATAGATAAAGGGGAATCAGTTGATGTGATATACCAGGTAGCCCTCAGTTTACGCCGGGGTTAGGTTCCAGAAGGAATGGTTGTAAATCGAAACCCAGTTTATAATATAAGTCAATGGGAAGTGAGGGAGTTAGAACCAGGCCCCTCTCAAAATTGTCATAAGTTACACCTAATACATTATTTTTAAAGCTTTGAAATGAAGAATTTAAATGCTAAACAGCATTATAAACAGTATCAAATAATCACACAACACAGAATATATAATTAAACTAAGTTAAATGAACAAAAAAATTTGCTAAAACAGCATTATAAACCTAATAAAAAATCACACAACACAGACTTTACTATCATTTTTCTGCTAACAGTTCCTTTTATGCATTCCAATCTGGATTAATTTATAGACAGGAAGATCTTGTTCCTATAAAAACTGCTCGATAGCTCATGTCTAACTAGCTACACTGATTAATTTCAGCCTGCATGTGTGTATCTTTGCTGCAACACAAGCGGACAGCTCCACCTACTGGCTATTTTAATCAATGCACTGCTTTCTCAATGCTTTTCAATAGCAGTCACATGACTAGAAAAAAAGGTTGTTATTCTGAAACGACGCAAATTGAACCGGCGTAAACGGAGGGCCATCTGTACTTGGATTTTGCAAAGGCGTTTGATACAATGCCACATGAGAGATTAATGTACAAAATTAAGGGACTGGGAATATCTGAAAATGTTAAAATAAATAACTTGATAAAAAAAACAGTGAGCAACGAGTAGTAGCGAACGGATCATACTCAGATTGGACATCAGTGGAGTCCCCAGAGATCAATACTGGGCCCTCTTCTTTTTAATATTTTTATTCATGATTTGGAGCAAGAATTGAATTCCAACATCTCTATTTTTGCAGATGATACAAGGTTGTGTAAGGTCAATAGGTCAGCAGGACAAACTGGTTTTGGGCAAGTAAATGGAATATGAGATTTAATATGGGAAAATGCAAGGTTCTACATTTTGGAAGTAAAAATTAGCAGGCAGTCTATTATTTAAATGGGACTAGACTTAGCTACACAGAGGAGGAAAGGGATTTGGGAGTAGTAGTAGATAACAAGCTAAAGATGGGTCCACAATGCAGGGCAGCGGCTTCTAAGGCTAATAAGATACTATCATGTATTAAAAGAGGCATTGATGCAAGAGACAAAAGCATAATTCTGTCACTATATAAATTCCTGGTAAGACCTAACTTGAATATGGAGTGCAGTTCTGGGGACTGATCTCAAAAAAAGAGATTGCAGACTTAGAAAAAGTTCAGAGAAGGGCCACAAAGCTAATAAGATGAATGGAGAATTTAAGCTATGACGAGTGGCTAGTCAAACTTGGTCTATTTTCTCTAGAAAAAAGGCGCTTGAGAGGTAACAGGATTACTTTATATAAATATATTCAAGGCCCATATACAGAGATGAAAGAAGTGCTGTTTATTCCAAGAAAATTGTCTGCGACAAGAGAACACAATTTAAGGCTGGAGGAGAGGATATTTAATCTCCTGCAACAGAGATTTTTTTTTCACTGTAAGAGCAATAAAATTGTGGAACTCACTACCTAAGGAAGTAGTAAATGACACTACCTTAGATATATTTAAAAATGGTTTGGCTACATTCCTGGATAGAAACATAATTCAGGGATATGATTGCTTGTGTTAAATGGGTCACCTTTTTAATGGGGTTAATTTAAGCTCAATTTAGGGCTTTTTTGTAAGTATATTAGATTTATATAGGTTGAAATCAATGGACTATGTAAAGGCAGCTTAGTATGACAGTCAGATATAAGGTGAGCTTGTCACTTGCTTATATTGCTTTATCTGCCTGGCCGATAGGCTCATCTGCACCTTCTGTTAAATCGGTCCTTATTTACATACTCCAAGCCTGCGCGTGATTTGAAATGAGGGACTTATTTTTGGCTAGGTTTTTCCGCTGCTCCATGGCACTTTGATAGGGTGTTTATGGAAAAAGCACCTTGGAGGGAGATCTGCTAAGTACAGAGAAAAGTATCACTGGTGGCCAGCCTTAACGTGCCTGCTTCACTTCAAGTGTAAGAGAGTGCGTCATAAGGTGGGCAAAGAGATAGAAAAAAAGATTAAAGTCTTCCCCGGTTGAGAAGCCTTGTCCTGTATTGGCTTAGAGGTCCTCTCTAGAGTGAAAGCTCAGCTCACCTAGGCTCTGCCTGCATTGTTTGTAGCTAGTGGTGGTGTGTTACCATGGAGGACTGTGATGTCACAGAGGTCCTTGGTTCTCATAGAGGCATCGGCTCTTGAGCCAGAGATCACATTTGCCCTGTTGTAGTCCCAAATTAACATCATCACAGCTTTAGGCAACATGGCTCAGAAGACAGGCAGAGCGCGTTTAGTTCTGTTAGCAGACCTCAAGCCCATGATCTTTTTGGCACAGTCCTGCCACTCATCTGTGGTGGTACAGTACCTTCAATAACACCTCTGGTACTTTAAGAGCTTGCAACCCCCAAATTGTCTTTCATGATTCGGAGAGAGCATACCATTTTAAACCACTTTCCAATGTACCACTATCTATTTTGCTTCATTCTTTTGGTAGTTTTTGTTGAAAAGCATACCTGGGTAGACTTTGGAGCAGCAATGCACTCCTGGGAGCAAGCTGCTGATCAGAGACTAGACATGTGTGCCCCTTGCCGTTGACTCACCGGCTGCAGCGACTGGAGGTGTGTTCCTCTCATCGTTGGCTAACCTGCTGTAGAGGCTGCACCATGTGCCTCTTGTCGTTGGCTCACTGGATGCAGTGACTGGACCAGTGTGCCTCCTCTCCTGTCGTTGGCTCACAGCTTGTGTTCAGCTAGCTCCCAGTTGTGCATTGCCTACCTTTCATTTCAACAAAGGATACAAAGAGAACGCAGCAAATTTGATAGTACAGGTGAATCAACAAATTGTATGCCCTATTTGAACCATGAAAGAAAAATTTGGGGTTGCACATAAGTGGGGACAAAAAACAAGCAAACAAAAAAAATTGTGTTTTCTTCTATGCTGAAAGGTTTATTTTCTTCTAATGACATTTTTTAAGGGGTTTCTTGCTACATGTGTTTAAGAGTTGGGGGGGGGTGAAGAGAGACATGTGTGTGCAGCACAGACTTAATCTATGCTCTTAACTTATGTAAGGGTTCATTCTGACCCCAAATAGGCTCCTAAAGTTCTAACCTTGAATAAAGTGTGAACCCCCATGTAGCTTCAGACTTCCTTGATTAAAAATGTCTGCCAGATATAAGGTTAGCTTGTCACCTGCTTTTATTGCTTTACCCGCCTGGCCGGTGGGCTCATTTACGTACTCCCAGCCTGCACGTCATTTGAAATGAGAGGCTTTTATTTTGGGTTACATTTTTCCGGCGATCCATAGCACTTTGATAGGGTGCTTATGGCAATGCACCTCAGAGGGAGATCTGCCAAGTATGGAGAAAAGTGCCGCTGGTGGCCAGCCCTAACGAGCCTAAGTGTAAGAGAGTGCGTCATAAGGTGGGCAAAGAGATTGAAAATAAGATTAAAGTCTTCCCCGGTTGAGAAGCCTTGTCCTGTATTGGCTTAGAGGTCCCCTCTAGAGTGAAAGCTTAGCTCACCTAGGCTCTGCCTGCATTGTTTGTAGCTAGTGGTGGTGTGTTACCATGGAGGACTGTGATGTCACAGAGGTCCTTGGTTCTCATACAGGCATCGGCTCTTGAGCCAGAGATCACATTTGCCCTGTTGTAGTCCCAAGTTAACATCATCACAGCTTTAGGCAACATGGCTCAGAAGACAGGCAGAGCGCGTTTAGTTCTGTTAGCAGACCTCAAGCCCATGATCTTTTTGGCACAGTCCTGCCACTCGTCTGTGGTGGTACAGTGCCTTCAATGACACCTCTGGTACTTTAAGAGCTTGCAACCCCCAGATTGTCTTTCATGATTCGGATAGAGCATACCATTTTAAACCACTTTCTAATTGACTTCTATTTATTTTGCTTTGTTCTTTTGGAAGCTTTTGTTGAGAAGCATACCTAAATAGGCTTTGGACCATGTGCATTGATATGATGTCATTAGTATGGTGACATCATTACACAATTTGCATATATGGTCAATTATTTATTTTCCAGATGTTTCAATTATAATGTCTATTTTTGAGATAGGTATAAATATATCTATAATATTTAACCTTTTTTACCTTTAGCCTTGAAAAAACCCACAACAAACCATGTCAGCAGGTGGGTTGTTTTATCTGTATAATGTACATAGAGGCTGGCTAGTATTAGATAGAGGTAATTCTCAGAAGGCATACAGCATACTTCCCAACTATCATGCGTGATTGTCATGAGTTGGGAGGTATGGCCCACTTCCTGCCCGCATCCCCTCTGTGTCGCGGTTTTAAGGGACTGGCTGAGCCGCCCCATGGAAATCCAGTTTTCCTGCCCATCCTATGTGACCCACCCACAATATGTAAGTGGGCTACTGTACACAAACTCTTTAATCCCCCATGTCTTAAAAATCGTTTCACAAATGTTGGGACGTATTACACAGCCCGATTAATCAGTTTATTAAAGAGTTGATGTTAAATATACATTATTTCATTTTTGTATTACTGACCCTAAATAAGTAGGTGTTTAACCTCTGCAAAGGGGTTCAATTAAACACATAGGCAAGACCTCCAAACTATCCCGATTTCAGAGAGAGTCCCTAATTCTGAGCTCTTTCCCCTGAGACAGCCATATGTCCTAATCTTAGCCCTGCCCACACACAGCCAGACACACCTACCGACAGCCCATACATGTCCACTACTCCACCCCCAACACAGTCCCACCAAACAAAATTGAGTATCAGGCAACCCCCCTTCAATCTCCTGAGTCCCGAAACCTTGCTCTTGTGAGATCAGATATAAAATTCTTATCTCTCACTGCAAATGTTTCATACCAGCACAGTTTAAGAAAGAAACAAAATATGGGGTTTATTCCTGCTTGCTAAGCATCACCCACCTCCTGCTTCATGCATTGATTCCCATTGTTTTTGTAAGATATGTGACAATAGGAAGATTAAAGCAAAAAAAATTGCGCTTTATCTGGTCAAATGAATCCCTTCTTCATATTATTTATTTACACCACATGATATAAACTTTTTGTTGTTGTTTATGTTTTAAAGAAACACAGAACAAACTTTTTCTTTCAAAACATTTTATTTTGGACATTGCACTCAGTTTCAAACATAAACCATACTTATACTAAAATCCATGAAGATATTTTGCTCCTTTTGATTTTTTTTTTTCATTTTTGATACAAAAAATGTTCGAAAATACATTTATAAATTCTTACTAAAATTGGTGAACCACTTGAATCCTATTTCTAAAAGCAGTCAAACCCGGTATCTGTCCCATTAAACCCACATACTGTGTAATTAAAAAGACATTAAATTCATTTTTAGAAATGAATCAGCAATTAAAAGGACACTGAATCCAAAATTTTTATTTTGTGATTCAGATAGAGCATGCAATTTTAAGCAACTTTCTAATTTACTCCTATTATCAATTTTTCTTTGTTCTCTTGCTATCTTTATTTGAAAAAGAAGGCATCTATTTTTTTTGGTTCATAACTCTGGACAGCACTTTTTTATTGGTGGATGAATTTATCCACCAATCAGCAACAACCCAGGTTGTTAACCAAAAATGGGCTGGCATCTAAACTTACATTCTTGCATTTCAAATAAAGATACCAATAGAATGAAGAAAATGTGATAATAGGAGTAAATTAGAAAGCTGCTTAAAAGTTCATGCTCTATCTGAATCACGATAGAAAAAATTTGGGTTCAGTGTCCCTTTAAACCCTTTAGTTGAAAAGATTTGCACTCACAATATTTTGTGCTTAAAACTGTAATTATTTAAGCAAAATGTGAAATTGTTTTCAGTTTAGGGACATACCCTTTGAAATCATCTTGAGTATATTTATAATATGCATTCTGCTGTGGCCAATAAGCAACAAATATAAATGAACTCTTGCACATATCAAGCAATCACCATTCGGCACGTAGGAAGGTCAGTGTTGTGAATTCCACTTCAACCTCTCTGGGGATATATTTAAAAATGACAGAGAAAGAAAGTAAAATAAATAAAGTGTGTTGCAATTTTTTTATTTTTGTTTAATTTTTTTACAATTAATTCGTGCTGCCCAATATTTTGGGTTGGCTGTGCTGTGGCAGGTTGGACAGAAGTCTACATGTTGTGGGTGGAACCGGACAGTCCCTGGGAACCATTTTAAGCTTCATAGCCCTTAAAATTAGCACCTTATACTTAACTGTATATGCCTCTAAATATGATGTAGCCCCAATTTCATGTATTTTGAATACAAGTATACATATTCATTAAAGGGACAGTCAACACCAGAATTTTTGTTGTTTTAAAAGATAGATAATCCCTTAATTACCAATTCTCCAGTTTTGCATAACCAACACAGATATAATTATACACGTTTTACCTCTGTAATTACCTTGTATCTTAGCCTCAGCAGACTGCCCCCTTATTTCAGTTCTTTTGACAGACTTGCATTTTAGCCAATCAGAGCTGTCTCCATGGTAAATTCACGTGCATGAGCTCAATGTTATCTATATGAAACACGTGAACTAATGCCCTCTAGTGGTGAAAAACTATCAAAATGCATTTAGATTAGAGGCGGCCTTCAAGGTCTAAGAAATTAGCATATGAACCTCCTAGGTTTAGCTTTTAACTAAGAATACCAAGAGAACAAAGCAAAATTGGTGATAAAAGTAAATTGGAAAGTTGTTTAAAATGAAATGCCCTATTTGAAGCATGAAAGTTTTTTTTGGACTTGACTGTCCCTTTAAATGGACAGTAAATGTAAATATTATTGTTACATTATTAAGTATGTATCCATAGTATTTACAAATAATTTTCCTGGCATGTTGAAACGTTAAAGGGATATGAAACCCAAAAAAATTCTTGTGGTTCAGACAGAGCATACAATTTTAAAAAAGTTTCTAATTTACTTATTTTATCAAATTTGCTTTGTTCCCATGATATTTTGTGTTGAATAGATACATGGCAGTAAATAATGCTCTTGCAAATGGATAACATTTTTTGCAAAACTGCTGCTATATAGTGCTCCAAAAATGAGCGGGCTCCTCAGCATACTTCCCTGCTTTTCAACAAAGGATACAAATAGAATAAAAATTGTAATCGGAGAAGAACAGAAAGTTGTTTAAAATTGAATGCGCTATCTGAATCATGAAAGAGATTTTTTTGGGTTTCATATCCCTTTAAAGGCAGATTCAGACAAGTAGTTTGTTGTCAGCTAACAAATTTAGATTGCCCTGTTTAATATTTGAATCAAAATGAATTACCTGAGAAAAACAGTTATATTTTCCATTAGTTCAAACACAATATTTCACAAAAGGCAAGCGTTAACTATCAGCATATTGTATGCAAATTATATTTTTATTGCATTGTGATAAATTACTTTCAAGATACTTCTGTCAATAAAAGAAACAATCTTTCAAAGCTGTATTTTGTCAATTTGATGAAACAACGTTTTTCCACATGATATCTGATGTCAGAATTAAGAATATAAGGAAAGTGCAATTAAAGCAATAAATATATATATTCTTATAAGCAACCAGGAGCTTCTGCATTTCTTATAACAAAAAAGCCAAAACGGAACGCAGGAAGCACAAGAGAAGATCCGGGTTCCAACTGCTTTCCATGTAATGTTGGCAATGTCTTGTCATCCACCATTTTTAACAGTTGGCCATTCAGAAGGACAGATCTAGAATTGTTAAAACAGACTGCCATTAGCTGTGCCATCATGCATATTTAAGTCCTGAAATTAAAGGGACATTAAACACTAAATAGATTTCTTACACTTTCCTCTAATTTTGTGTGCTGCCATATTGGAACCTAAGTTACACTGCAGGTATCTGAAGAACAGTTGCAGGACAAGGTTTAATTTTGAGTTTACTGTCCCTTTAAGTTCTTGGATCTTCTGTTTGTAATCATAGGTTTATCAGCGATAATATCTCTGACATCTGGGTCATCGTACAAAATGTGCCAATGTTTTTTAAAATGTTGCATACTTTGGAATTCTTCTCATATGTACCTAAGATGTTTTTTTTGTTTTGCTTTTCTATTTTGAATAAAGTGGTAGTCAATTTTTCTTTAACCCCTTAATGACCACAGCACTTTTCCATTTTCTGTCCGTTTGGGACCAAGGCTATTTTTACATTTTTGCGGTGTTTGTGTTTAGCTGTAATTTCCCTCTTACTCATTTACTGTACCCACACATATTATATACCGTTTTTCTCGCCATTAAATTAACTTTCTAAAAATACCATTATTTTCATCATATCTTATAATTTACTATAAAAAAAATTATAAAATATGAGGAAAAAATGGAAAAAAACACACTTTTTTTTAACTTTGACCCCCAAAATCTGTTACACATCTACAACCACCAAAAAAAAAAACATGCTAAATAGTTTCTAAATTTTGTCCTGAGTTTAGAAATACCTAATATTTACATGTTCTTTGCTTTTTTTGAAAGCTATAGGGCCATAAATACAAGTAGCATTTTGCTATTTCCAAACTACTTTTTTTCAAAATTAGCGCTAGTTACATTGGAACACTAATATCTTTCAGGAATCCCTGAATATCAATTGACATGTATATATTTTTTTTTAGAAGACATCCCAAAGTATTAATCTAGGCCAATTTTGGTATATTTCATGCCACCATTTCACCGCCAAATGCGATCAAATACAAAATATCGTTCACTTTTTCACAAATTTTTTCACAAACTTTCGGTTTCTCACTGAAATTATTTACAAACAGATTGTGCAATTATGGCACAAATGGTTGTAAATGCTTCTCTGGGATCCCCTTTGTTCAGAAATAGCAGACATATATGGCTTTGGCATTGCTTTTTGGTAATTAGAAGGCCGCTAAATGCCGCTGCGCACCACACGTGTATTATGCCCAGCAGTGCAGGGGTTAATTAGGGAGCTTGTAGGGAGCTTGTATGGTTAATTTTAGCTTTAGTGTAGTGTAGTAGACAACCCAAAGTAATGATCTAGGCCCATTTTGGTATATTTCATGCCACCATTTCACCGCCAAATGCGATCAAATAAAAAAAAAAACGTTAAATTTTTCACAATTTTAGGATTCTCACTGAAATCATTTACAAACAGCTTGTGCAATTATGGCACAAATGGTTGTAAATGCTTCTCTGGGATCCCCTTTGTTCAGAAATAGCAGATATATATGACTTTGGTGTTGCTTTCTGGTAATTAGAAGGCCGCAAAATGCTGCTGCGCATCACACGTGTATTATGGCTAGCAGTGAAGGGGTTAATTAGGAAGTTTGTAGGGAGCTTGCAGGGTTAATTTTAGCTTTAGTGTAGAGATCAGCCTCCCACCTGACACATCAGACCCCCTGATCCCTCCCAAACAGCTCCCTTCCCTCCCCCACCCCACAATTGTCCCCGCCATCTTAAGTACTGGCAGAAAGTCTGCCAGTACTAAAATAAAAGCTTTTTGGGGGGTATAGGTTTTTTTTTTTTAAAAATAATAATTATTCTGCTGTATAGGACCCCCCTTAGCCTCCAACCTCCCTGATCCCCCCCAAAACAGCTTTGTAACCTTCCCTATCTGCCTTATTGGGGCCATCTTGGGTACTGGCAGCTGTCTGCCAGTACCCAGCTTATACAAAAAAGTGCTTTTTTTTCTTAAGTTTTTTTTTTTCTGTAGTGTAGCTTCCCCAAACCCCCCCCCACCACCACCACAAACCCCAACCACCTCATTGATTGTTTTTTTTCTTCAGTTATTTTAAACTGATTGCACCTTTTTCTGTAGTGTAGCGGTTCCCACCCGCTCCCTCCCCGTGCACGCTCCCGCCCCCGCCCTCCCGTGCACGCGCGCGTCCGTGCGCGCCCCCGGGCATCCCCGCCCACGATCCCGCCCCCCTCCACATCTCCAGGGCCATCGATGGCCGCCACCCGCCTCCCGGTAATGCTCCCACCCACCAACGAAGGAAGCCACCGATCTCCGGTGCAGAGAGGGCCACAGAGTGGCTCTCTCTGCACCGGATGGCTTCAAAAGGTTATTGCAGGATGCCTCCATATCGAGGCATCACTGCAATAACCGGAAAGCAGCTGGAAGCAAACAGGATCGCTTCCAGCTGCTTTCCACACCGAGGACGTGCAGGGTACGTCCTCAGGCATTAACTGCCTTTTTTTTGAGGACGTACCCTGCACGTCCTCGGTCGTTAAGGGGTTAACCAATTATTTACATGGAAAGAAAGAATATCTGTGCAAAATTCTTATGATTTTAGTGCTATAACAATGTTCAGTTGCTGAAAACCCAACTCGTACTGCTGTATCAGTGCTTATTGGCTAAGAAGCACAATTAAATTATACTGTATTTATGCGGAGTGATTGTAACGCGGCTGTATTAATGCTCTGACATTTTGTTTAAATGTAAAATAGGTATAACGTTTATATCCCACAGTCTGTGAAGTCTGTGCAAATAGATCGTCCAAAAATGTTGGTAAATCAATGTCTGAAAACAATACTGTGGCAGCTCCTCCTCCCAATACACTTGGCTACCTGTATAACATCAGTCTGAAAAAGACAATAAGAACGGGCACCTCACAGTGCAACTTTTCCACATCAAATAAGAAACAAAGAAAGTGAATGAGCTAAATAGAGTAGACTGGACACACACACACATATACATACATATATATATATATATATATATATATATATATATATATATATATATATATATATATATATAAAATCTCCCGTATGTACCTGCACTCTCAATACAATGTGTTCAACAACCAGGGTGCCATAGTCAATATATCAGTAGGTTTCTTCAATCAAGGACTGCACTCACTGGATTCAGATAAAATATAGATCATTTAATAAGTGGTAACGTTTCGGGGTTCGCAGACCCCTTCCTCAGACCCAACCTATACATACATATACATGTCTAAAGATGGATATGTATGTATATGTGTGTGTATATATATATATATATATATATATATACATACACACACACATACATATACATACATATCCATCTTTAGACATCTATATGTATGTATCTTAATGTTAAAGCCATTTGCAGTCCTTTTTTTTCTAACACCTGAGACCTCATATCTTTGAGCCCTTATAACTTTTTTGTGCAATATTTTTTTCTTTAATAATTGTTATGAGATGGTGTTATTGTGAGTAACTGTACTTTGTAATGTATATGTAATGCCATAGAGCAAGCTACTGAGCTGTTGTTCATTCCTGGTAGAGCGCTTCTCTTTCTGTATGCTTTTTGGGTAGTATTGTATAGGTGGTTATTAATCCACAGATTATTTCCGCACCAGACGAGTCAACCTTTGGTGGGACAGAAGAGTTACAAATGACAAGCGTCTTGGAGACCTAAGAAGATGGGAGTTTGACTTACTGGACGGCAGGCAAAGGTCCATGCTGCTCAATTGTGAGAAGGTACTTACTTATTTTGATTCTTGTTCCATCTGGAAAATCTGCACTATGGGGCGCTCTTTATTGTTTTTTTTTTAACTTGATGCAATGCAGGCAATTGATAGGCACACAGAAAACGTCTATGTAACATTCTACTCCAGGAGTGTCCAGTAAGAAGGCAATGTTCCTTGATCAAGAGTGCTGGCTGCTAAAGGTTGTGTAAGTGAAGTCCAGAGAGCTTGTGGATCAGCTTACCTAGATAGGAGGTCATCCCCAAAGGGTTCAAGTAGATATTCATCTACATACTTTCCAGATAAAGTGCTTGGCAGCTGCATCTCCTGGGTTACATTGTGCACATTAAGCACATGGAGTGTAACATCCCCTGCTTTGTAGTTTGAACTATAGAAAGGGAGGGGAAATCATTATTAACATTATCATAAATGAAAAATGTATTATTAATTTAATTTGCTAGTCAATAGCAGGAATCGTTAAATGGACAGGGTACTATAAAACTGCCGCCCCTTTAATGATCCATTTTATATTTAACACCTAGACTGCTGAGCCATTTCCACCCCTGTGCTGCTCACATTTAAAGGGATATGAAACCCCAAAAATGTTCTTCTGTGATTCAGACAGAGCATACAATTTTTTACAAAAGTTTCCAATTTACTTCTATTATCAAATTTGCTTTGTTATCATCTTATTCTTTGTTGAAGAGATACTTAGGTAGGCATCTTGCGCACTATATGGCAGGAAATAGTGCTGCCATCTAGTGCTCTTACAAATAATTAACATTCTTGCAAAATTGCTGCCATATAGTACTTCAGAAATGGAAAGGCTCCTGAGCTTATTTCTCTGCTTTTTAACAAAAGATACAAAGAAAATGAAGAAAAAAAATGCTAATTGAAATAAATTAGAAAGTTTCTATTTGAATCATGCAGAAGCCACCTCCTAGATTGATAGTGCTTCTTTTAGACTGAGAGTGTGATATAAATAGAATTATATATAATATTCCTTGGAGACAAAAAGCTGCTGTGTGCAGGGTACTTACTGTAGATAATTTATCAGTAAGAGACCCACATGTTATATGGTGGGGGGGGGGGGGGGGTTCAGCAGGTTCACACTGTACCATTGTTTTATGTATATATCATGATGTGAGAACCTTACAACAACTATAAAGGGGCTTTATTTTAATGAGGGGCTTGGGCTTTAAAACAAGGGGTATTGGGGTCTCTAGTTCTTTTCAAATGGTTTTTAAGTGCCTAGAGACACCCTCATTAATATCATATATATACTATAATATATATATATCCACAATGAAGCAAATCCACCCTTCGGTTTCAACCACCTGGGTGCAAATATGATTCAAATATGTCAACAGAAGCATTTACAGGAATTTTCAAAATGATGAAGGGGATAATTTGAGATTGAGGAGCTTTAATACTCACCCCTCCCTCCTGCTACCTTAAGCTCCTTACTGCAGCCTGGTTGTGTTTACCTTTATTTTGTCATTTGAACTAGCTGCTTTTCCCTGTTCAAACCTACACATATGCTGAAAATGTCAATACTGTAGTAATTTGGATAGAAAAGCTATGTTAACAAGATGCTGTAAAAGTCATTCCACTCCCTGTGGGGTGTGGGGGAGATAGGTACTAAAAGTAAAATTTTCAATTGTTATTTCAGACAGAGTGATGAAATGATATATGTTCTCCCTGCAAGATCAGCCCATCTTAATGGGCTGTAGTGTCAAAGAGCAAAAACAGCTATTTCATATACACAAACTATACTAAAGGAGTAATTTCCCATGCATTTTTCACTCTGCAACTGATACAACAAGTCAGATAGAAGATAGAAGATGATGGAGCCGCCTGGAAGAAGACCTTCTCCACTGGACTTCAGGAACGCTGAGTACCTATTTGGGGCTTAGTCTTAGGCTTTTTTTTAATTTATTTTTTATTTTTAAGAGTAGGGATTTAATGGGCTGTAAAAGAGCTGATTGCCCTTTTAAGGGCATAAAAGAGCTGAATGCCCTTTTAAGGCCAATGCCCATACAAATGCCCCTTTAGGGGCAATGGGTAGTTTAGGTTTTTTTTTTGTGTTAGGTTTTTTTTTTTTTTTTTTTTTTTTTACTGTTAGGGGGGGACTTAGTAGTTTTTAAATGTAAAAGAGCTGTTTAACTAAGGAGGGCTATTTTTAGTTTAGTTTTGATTAAGGGGTATTTTTATTTTGGGGGGCTTTTTTATTTTCATAGGGATTAGGTTAAAAAATTATTTTTGATAATTTTGTTTTTTTTCCTGTAATTTTAGATGATTTTTTTGTAATTTAATGTTAGGTTTTACTTAAGTGTAACTTAGTATTGGGGTTCATTTAGGGGGTGTTAGGTTAGGGGGCTTAGTAATTAAATTAGTTATTTGCATTCTGGGGGTTTGGCGGTTTAGTAGTTAATAGGTTAATTAGGTTTATTGCGATGTGGGGGGTTGGCAGTTTTGGGGTTAATAGGTTAATTAGGTTTATTGTGATGTGGGAGGTTGGCGGTTTAGGAGTTAATAGGTTAATTAAGTTTATTGCCATGTGGGGGGTTGGCAGTTTAGGGGTTAATATTTTAATTATGTTATTTGCGGATTAGGGGTTTATTACTTTATTATTTTGCAATGTTGGCAGTTTCAGTGTTTGTTAATACTTCGTGCGGGAGGTTAGTTTTTTTTGTTATACTTCGTGTGGGCGGTTAGGTTTTTTTCGTTGTTTCGTGCGGGTGGTTGCGTTTTTTATTTTAAGGTTTCGTTTGCCTACACTGCATCCAGGTGGATTCCGAAAATGGCAGGGTGGTGAAAGAATCCGGTGAATACTTTCGCCACCCTGCCATTTTCAGAATCCACCAGGATGCAGCTTTGCTGCCAACAATCTTTTGGCTGCCTTGCGCAGCCAACATTCCTTTGAGGATGTGTGCGCAACTGGCGACGGTCGCGTTACAAACGTGATTATAGTATATATATGTTTTACCTCTGTGATTACCTTGTATCTAAGCCTCTGCAGACTGCCCGCTTATCTCAGTGCTTTTGACAGACATGCAGCTTAGCCAATCAGTTCAGACTCATAAATAACTCCACGGGAGTGAGCACAATGTTATCTATATGACACACATGAACTAGTACTGTTTAACTGTGAAAAACTTTCAAAATACTCTGAGCTAAGACGCAGTTTTCAACGGTTTAGAAATCAGTTTGAGTCTACCTAGGTTTAGCTTTTCAAAAATCCCACCAAGGGAACAAAGCAAATTTGATGATAAAAGTAAATTGGAAAGTTGTTTGTTTTTTTTAAATGGAAAGTTGTTTAAAATTGCATGCCCTATCTGAATCATGAGAGTTTAATTTTCACTAGACTGTCCCTTTAAAATTGTATGCTCTATCTGAAGTATAAAATTTGATTTTGACTAGGGATGGGCGAATATGTTTAGATTTGAATTTGAATGTTAGAACCACTATTATTGTAGAAATCCGATTATTAGAATAGTCTTAAAAATTCTATAATAGAATGCTATTTACAGTTTTTGAATGTCACTTTCGTTTTCAAATGTTCAGAATTAGATTGAATGGCCATATTCAGAATGTTACATTTAATTTAACAAATACTTTTCAGAAGTTCAATAGTTCATGTGGTAGGGAATTTAGTAAATTGATACATAATAGATACAAATATATCAATTCAAATGTTTCTATTTCGAAAATTGCATAATTTAAAGAAAGCATTAGAAATACTATTAACAAATACATAAATTCAAATTTTTCAAATCGCATGTTACATTTAAAGAAAGCAGTAGAAATACTATTACACTAAACGAATGTTAGAATGTTGTACAAACATTTGAAATTCGAAACCAACATTCCTAGTTTTGGCTTTTATGGTGCCCCTTTAATATGTTGCCCCTTTATGATGTTTAAACTATGTAACAATATGTTTTCAACCTATACAACAATAATAGGAAGATTCTTACTTGTTAATGTTGGTACAATGACTGTAAACCCGTAGTTTATTTTCATCAATAGATTTCGCAGCATTAAAGTGAACATTCAAGACAATTGACCCAACCAGCTGCTTATAAAGTAGAGACAGCCAATAATCCTGAAACAAAATATAAAATATTATTTAACACCTTTTTGCATTACATATACAGATGGTACGTTGTATAAAACCATGTGTTAAAAGTACATGGAAGCGAAAAATTAGTTTCGTAATTCAGATAGAGTGTACGCAAAAAAAAGTACCATTATAAATCTATTGTCAGATGTATTTATTTATTTTGATATCCTTTGGGAGCATACTTAGATAATGACCATGCATGTGTCTTGAGCACTCTATAGCAGCTGTGTTTACAATAATTATTGTAACAATGTTACACATTGTTGCAAACACTGGTGCCATAGAGTGGTCTTGGTCCTGAACCTACTTATATTACCGAGTTATTTTTATATATATACAATTTATCATTTTATATTACCATCTCAAAGTGTTCAATGTCCCTTTAAGTGTTCTGTTATGGAAAGTACCTATGTGTTAACAAAAGAGAAACTAGGTAATACAAATATATATTGGAGAGTTTTTGTTTTTTTGTTTTTAATCTACACAATTTAAAAAAAAAAAAAGACTGTTCCTATAGTATTCTAAATACCTAGATGGTTGTTTGGAGCTCTACATGGCAGGTACTGCTGCCATCTAGTGCTCTTGCAAATGGATAACATTCTTGCAAAAAACTGCTGCCACATAGTGCTGAGACACGTGCACGCTCCTGAGCTTATGTCCCTACTTTTTAACAAAAGATACCAAGAGAACAAAGAAAATGTTATAAACAGAAGTAAATTAGAATGTTGTTTAAAATTAAATGCTCTACACCTGAATCATGAGAGAAGCATTTTGGGTTTGATGTCCCTTTAAATATATGTATCATATTTATAACTGCACATTAATGACAGGACATGGCTTAATTCATTAGTACATGTGATTTAGCACCAGGGACCCTGGTGCTTCGTTCTCTTGCTATCTTTATTTGAAAAAGCAGGAATCTAAGCTCAGGAGCCAGCCCGTTTTTGGTTTAGCACCCTGTGTAGCGCTTGCCGATTGGTGGCTACATTTAGCCACCAATTCAGCAAGTGCTACTCAGGCACTGTACCAAAAATGGGCCTTCTCCTAAGCTTACATGCTCTATCTGCATCATGAAGAAAAAAAATGGATTTAGTATCCCTTTAATGCAGTCTGAAAATAATATTTGAAGGTGTAATATTTAAACCAAAAATACCACACAAACTTAATCAGAACTTTCCTCCAACTCAAAGAATGCTCATGTGTCTGTTTTCATCTTCCTTATTATTCTGGAATTAAACAAATAATATTAGATTGTTTAATAGTGTATAGAACATAATACTTGTGTTACTTCAGTAACTCACAGGTAAGGGTTCAAAGTCAGAGTCCACAAGATTATATGATCCAGATCCAAAAAGTGCTTGTCTCATGACAACATCAATTCCCAATTTAGCAGACACTCCCAATTTGTCTAGCCACCTATTTTAAAAAAGGAGGGGGAGGCAAATTACTTATCTTTATTATGGAATATTGATATAAATACAAATGGAGAAGGACATTATAGGACAGTGAATATTGAAGAGTTAACCAAGAGGAGACATGCAAGAGAGAACCAAATAACAGGATACATAGCACAGCCTGAGCTAACCAGGATGAGATATTAAAAGTAAAATATAATAAGGGAAGGTTGCTGAAGCTCTGAACTAGGGTGAGTCAGGAGGAGAGTCAGATGAGTCAGGAGGAGAGTCAGATGAGTCAGGAGGAGAGTCAGATGAGTCAGGAGGAGAGTCAGATGAGTCAGGAGGAGAGTCAGATGAGTCAGGAGGAGAGTCAGATGAGTCAGGAGGAGAGTCAGATGAGTCAGGAGGAGAGTCAGATGAGTCAGGAGGAGAGTCAGATGAGTCAGGAGGAGAGTCAGATGAGTCAGGAGGAGAGTCAGATGAGTCAGGAGGAGAGTCAGATTTTAAGCTTGTCATGCACACAGCCCTCTTCATTGCAAAAGCAGCATACAAAATGCTACAGAAAACATTTAAAGGGACAATGGAGTCCAAAAAAACATTTCATGATTCAAATAGGTCATGTAATTTTAAACAACTTTCCAATTCACTTTTATCACCAATTTTGCTTTGTTCTCTTGGTATTCTTAGTTGAAAGCTAAACCTAGGAAGTTCATATGCTAATTTCTTAGAGCTTGAAGGCCACCTCTAATCTAAATGCATTTTGGTCGTTTTTCACCATTAGAGGGCATTAGTTCATGTGTTTCATATAGATAACATTGAGCTCATGCACGTGAATTTACTGTGGAGTCAGCACTGATTGGCTAAAATGCAAGTCTGTCAAAAGAACTTAAATAAGGGAGCAGTCTGCTGAGGCTTAGATACAAGGTAATTAAAGAGGTAAAACGTGTATAATTATAACTGTTGGTTATGCAAAACTGGGGAATTGGTAACTAAGGGTTTATCTATCTTTTAAAACAAGAAAAATTCTGGTGTTGACTGTCCCTTTAAGAAGATTAATTTTATAATCAGATATTTAATATTGGCTAGTCTTAAAGGGACAGAGCAAGCTATGTTAAACAACGTATCAATTTACTTCTATTATAACATTTGCTTCATTCTCTTGGTATCCTTTGTTAAAGGAGCAGCAAGGCACTACTGGGAGCTAGCTGAAAACATCTGGTGACCCAATGACAAGAAGCAAATATGTGCAGCCACCACTCACTGGCTAGCTCCCAGTAGTGCACTGCTGCCCACCTAGATATGCTCTTCAACAATAGACACCAAAGGAGCAAAGAAAAATGATACTAGAATTAAATTGTAAACTCAAAACTGAAATGCACATTACATTTTCAATGCTAGCTATTCCTGTGCAAGGAGCATATACACATATGTATCATGCACCTGCATTCAAAACACTAAGCTTACTCAAAGAGCATATACTGCCTCCGCAATGATTGAGTGTATAATTATGCCACAATTATTCTCAGCCAGCCACAGTGTTAGAATGAAGCATATAGCCATATGCGCCATGCACAGGAAAAGCTACCACTGAAACGCCTGATAACATTTACTAGTAGAGTTTAGCTAATGCATGTGTAGTGCAACAATGTTACTATTCAAAACTGAAATGTACATGCATTTCAGTACTGAGTACTATGTCCCTTTTAAAATTTTAATTAAAGGGATACTAAACCCAATTTTTTTACTTTCATGATTCAGATAGAGCATGGAATTTTAAATAACCTTCTAATGGACTCTTATTATAAAATTTTCTTCGTTCTCTTGCTATCTTTATTTGAAAAAGCAGAAATGTATGGTTAGGAGCTGGCCCATTTTTGGTTCAGCATCTAGGTAGCGAGTGCTGATTGGTGGCTAAGTTTAGCCACTAATTAGCAAGTGCTACCCCCCGGTGCTGACCCAAAAATGGGCTGACTCTTAAGCTTACATTCCTGCTTTTTCATATAAAGATAGCAAGAAAACGAAGGAAATGTGATAATAGGAGTAAATTAGAAAGTTGCTTAAAATCGCATGCTCTATCAGAATCATGAAAGAAAAAATGTTGGTTTAGTATTCCTTTAAAGATAATTTATTTTATGCCATAAAATATTAAAAAGTAAATCTGCACTCTCTGGATTTAGAAATGTAGAAACCTTGTTTTATTTATGTGACATTTGATATAAAATGTTTAATAATGCATAATGAAACAACTTTTGAGCAATTTCTAATTCTCATAACTTGTAACGCACCTTGCTTACTACTCAAGGCAAACTTTGCTACATATCTGACCCTAATTGGCCTTATCAGATAACAACTGCAAAGCAATGCACTTTATACTAACATTATGACTATGGTTAGCCTTGTTTTCTGTAGACTAAAGCCCAGATTGGCTCCTACAAATGGTGGACAAATGGTGGGTGCAGTTTGGCTACTGAAAAATAAATGCAGTAAAAATTATGTTAATTTGTTTTAAAAATGTTAAGACTTGGCTGATGTGTTATGTAGCAAAAGTAGTAATAGTATGGAGGTTATGTCAAACTTTTTTGACAGGTGGACACGCCCCTTTCTCCTCCCCTAAACCCGCCCCTTTCCACTCCCACTTTTACGCCCCTTATTGATATCAATTTGATATAAAATTCACTTTTTGATATCAATTTGATATAAAATTGATATAAAAAGGGGATTTTGATACAAATTTGATATAAAATCGATATTAAAAAAGTGTTTTTAATACGTATTTGATATAAAATTGATATTAAATAGTTTTTTTTATTAGGATTTGGATTAAAAGGTTATAAGAGGTTATTAAGCTTATTTTGATATGGTTGATTAGGAGCTTTATAAAAGACTATAAAGTTTATTTAATTTAAAAAAGGTATAAAGTATACTTTGATATTGTATTCTATTAAAAGGGAGATATAAAATCTTAATATATATATCCTCTATAATGTTCAATAGGTTTAATAAGGCATGTCAGGACTTGCTATGAAAAAAAAAAAAGATATAAAATGTAATAGGATTTAAAGGAGGAGGTATAAGAGTATAAAATTCAATTGTTTTGATATTTTCTTTTATTAGGGGATTATAAAAAAAATAAAAAATAAAAAGTTTGTTAACATTTCTTATAAGATTTCTGTGAATCAAATAATTTAATTCAGTATTGTACATATTATCTTTTCTGTCTTCATGCCAGCACATTGTATGAACTGAATGCACAGACTTCTTTATATGCTCTGACACTTATGTTATTAAAATGCTGACATATCTAATACGTCATTTGTTAAATGACTAATATTTTCTCATCATATATGTTTGTCCTCGATTGATTGCCAGAATCAAACAAGAGAGAGCATCAGTGATTCTAATAGCACCTGCGTGGCCACGCAGGACTTGGTATGCAGACCTGGTGGACATGTCATCCTGTCCACCTTGGTCTCTACCTCTGAAACAGGACCTTCTGATACAGGGTCCCTTCAAACATCAAAATCTAACTTCTCTGAAGCTGACTGCTTGGAAATTGAACGCTTGATTTTATCAAGACGTGGGTTTTCTGAGTCAGTTATTGATACCTTAATACAGGCTAGGAAACCTGTTACCAGAAAGATTTACCATAAGATATGGCGTAAATACCTATATTGGTGTGAATCCAAAGGTTACTCTTGGAGTAAGGTTAGGATTCCTAGGATATTGTCTTTTCTACAAGAAGGTTTAGAAAAGGGTTTATCTGCTAGTTCATTAAAGGGACAGATCTCAGCTCTGTCCATTCTGTTACACAAACGTCTGTCAGAAGTTCCTGACGTCCAGGCTTTTTGTCAGGCTTTGGCCAGGATTAAGCCTGTGTTTAAAACTGTTGCTCCACCATGGAGTTTAAACCTTGTTCTTAATGTTTTACAGGGCGTTCCGTTTGAACCCCTTCATTCCATTGATATAAAGTTGTTATCTTGGAAAGTTCTATTTTTAATGGCTATTTCCTCGGCTCGAAGAGTCTCTGAATTATCAGCCTTACATTGTGATTCTCCTTATTTGATTTTTCATTCGGATAAGGTAGTCCTGCGTACTAAACCTGGGTTCTTACCTAAGGTAGTTACTAACAGGAATATCAATCAAGAGATTGTTGTTCCTTCTTTATGCCCAAATCCTTCTTCAAAGAAGGAACGTCTACTGCACAACCTGGATGTAGTCCGTGCTCTAAAATTTTACTTACAGGCAACTAAGGAATTTCGACAAACGTCTTCTCTGTTTGTCATTTACTCTGGGCAGAGGAGAGGTCAAAAAGCTTCCGCTACCTCTCTTTCTTTTTGGCTTCGTAGCATAATTCGTTTAGCTTATGAGACTGCTGGACAGCAGCCTCCTGAAAGAATTACAGCTCATTCTACTAGAGCTGTGGCTTCCACTTGGGCCTTCAAGAATGAGGCCTCTGTTGAACAGATTTGCAAGGCTGCAACTTGGTCTTCGCTTCATACTTTTTCCAAATTTTACAAATTTGACACTTTTGCTTCATCGGAGGCTATTTTTGGGAGAAAGGTTCTTCAGGCAGTGGTTCCTTCTGTATAAAGAGCCTGCCTATCCCTCCCGTCATCCGTGTACTTTTGCTTTGGTATTGGTATCCCAGAAGTAATGATGACCCGTGGACTGATCACACTTAACAGAAGAAAACATAATTTATGCTTACCTGATAAATTCCTTTCTTCTGTAGTGTGATCAGTCCACGGCCCGCCCTGTTTTTAAGGCAGGTAAATATTTTTTAATTTATACTCCAGTCACCACTTCACCCTTGGCTTTTCCTTTCTCGTTGGTCCTTGGTCGAATGACTGGGAGTGACGTAGAGGGGAGGAGCTATATGCAGCTCTGCTGGGTGAATCCTCTTGCACTTCCTGTTGGGGAGGAGTAATATCCCAGAAGTAATGATGACCCGTGGACTGATCACACTACAGAAGAAAGGAATTTATCAGGTAAGCATAAATTATGTTTTTTTCATCACATATGTTTGTCAGCAAATATCATCATATTACTTTCAGATGTCATTGAGTTCACAAGTTCTTAAAAAAACTGACATACAGCAATTTTGTAGAGTAAAGATATTTATCTATACAAAAAACAAACTCACTTATCTTTTTAAAACACACACAGTTTGTTTTTCACCTAATATTCACAAAAACATCATCATATTACTTTTTTCTCATCACATATCTTGTCAGCAAATATCATCATAATACTTTTTTTCTCATCATATATGTTTGTCAGCAGATATCATCATATTACTTTCAGATGTCATTGAGTTTACACATTTTTTTTAAAAACACTGACATACATCATTTTTGTAAACATCTTATCTATCCAAAACCAAATCTCACTTATATATTGTTTAAAAAACACACATAGGACTTTATCCCCCTTATAACCACAAAGCAAAAATAAACATTTATACATCACAAATACAAATAAGCATAATGCAAACATCTTAATAAAATGATTTCATCTATACATATTGCTGTGTTAAGTAAAACGGTGGGGGTGGGTGAGGGTGGTTGTGGGCGTGAAACTTAAAAATCGCTGTCCCTGATCTTTTGGTGTAAGTATATAAGGTATGATATTTACTCTAAACTGTCTTTTATAATAATTAATTCTAAACTTTTAAACTAAGTAATGTTATCTTAGCTGAATAAAAAAAACATCTCTTATAGAAATATTTTTTTTCTATGTTATTTTAAAAACCTCTCTTTTTACCACCCCTGCTTGGATGCCAATATGTGTACCAACAAACTCTTTTATACTTTTTATTGTAAAGTGTTACACTAAGTAATTAAGCTTAACTTATATTAATGAAACTAATGTTACCATCAGTTTACAACAGCTTTTCACTTTTATCACCCTTATAACCACACAGCAGAAATAAACATTTATACAGCACAAATACAAATAAGCATAATACAAACATCTAAATAAAATGATTAACTCGGCCTATTATAAAGCAAATTCTCAATTATCTTTTTAAATTGACTTTATACCCACAAAACAAAAATAAACATTTATACATCACAAATACAAATAAGCATAATGCAAACATCTTAATAAAATGATTAACTCACCATATTATTTTATTTTAAACTCACATATCTGTACACAGCTGATGAAGAAATTAAAAACAAATACAAACGCTCAAATACAATATTTTATAAACATTGCATTTACTACCTCTGCCCCACATTTCTGTAACAACAAGATAATTTCATCTATACATATTGCTGTGTTAAGTAAAACGGTGGGGGTAGGGTGGTTGTGGGTGTGAAACTTAAAAAGCGCTGTCCCTGATCTTTGGATCTTTTGGTGTGGGTATATAAGTTATGATATTTACTCTAAACTGTCTTTTATAATAATTAATTCTAAACTTTTAAACTAAGTAATGTTATCTTAGCTGAATAAAAAATAAAGAAAAATAAAGATTTATCTATCTTTTTTAAAAACCTCTCCTTTTACCAACCCTGCTTGGATGACAATATGTGTACCAACAACCTCTTTTATACTTTTTATTGTAAAGTGTTACACTAAGTAATTAAGCTTAACTTATATTAATGAAACTAATGTCACCATCAGTTTACACAGTTTACAACAGCAATGTCTTTTCATTGTGACCACTTAATATAGCTAGTGATTTTTAACCTCTCATACTAATAATATATCACTTAATGCACTTGTTGGCTATATCAGATGAGTCTATTTTCATCTTGTTTACTAAGGACAAACTGCATTTGTATATTAGGTATGGTGTATATGAGCATATTTATATTAGGTATGGTGTATATGAACATATTTATATTTTTCCACAGGGATGCCAGTTTTATAGCAATTCAATGCAATCTCTAGGATTTTATTTGTATATTGCACTATTCACAAATAAAATTTAGTATCTGAAGATGCTGGTGTGACTTATTTGCTATAACAATGAGTGAATTTATTGTGCAAGAGTAGTGTAGGGCAAGATCCATTTATTTCTTTTCTCTCTCCCTTTTTTTTGTTGTGGGTATATATTTTGCTTTTTACCTCCATGCACTTTCCCTGGATATTGCTTTGGGACCATGTGCCTTAGTAACTGTCAAACTCACACACATTCATTTGGCTATCTTCTCTCTCAGAACACGTCCACTCCCTATTTCCCATTCATCAACCACATAAATAGTAGATGTAAACAGTATGGGCTGTTTTATGAAGCTGGGGATGCAGCTTTGGACCTTTGTGACCCTGCAACATCTAGTTAAGAAGCAAAAGTCTTAAGAAGCTGCACATGAACAAAGTTACCAGGCAGCGAAAGCTGACCACCCCATGCTAGCAACCAGTAAACTCTCTTAATAATAACTAGACTTAACCCCAGCTCTACAGAATTCTGCAATACTATACAAACTATAATAATAATCCTGCTCAGGAGCCACCATTCATGGTTAAAACAATAGATTAGGTCTCTGTATGTTAAAAGTGTAGGACATTTTATCTAATGTATAAAGGAAAATATAAACAACTTACTTATTTAGTAAAATCTGCATAGGCGTTTCCCCCAAATGATTTGAGTTATCTAGGATTTGTTATGTTTTGTTAAGTTTTCAAAAAGACAGACTTGTTTAAACTTCAGAGTTGCAAACACATTTATTAACAAATTATAATATTGAGTGCAAATCATACGATACACATAAGTAGATGTACGTATAGTGTTGGTAATGAATATATATATATATAGCTATATACAGAGCAACATATGTTAGATTTCCTTCCAATTTTTATTAACATACAGTTACACACAAATTTACAACTGCTACAAATAAAACTAATTATTTTAAGTATATTAAGTATGTCACTGAAATAAATGTATGGACATAAATATGTATATAATATACTAAAAATACATAGAGACTTGTATCAACATAAGTACTTACAAATACAGTTAAAACTGTCATAAACTTGCACAATTGGGTCATACATTAACTTAAGTACCATCCCATATAAATACTTTTATAGACATTATATCTGAACAATACACTTACATACATACATCATTTTAAATTTACATATCAATCACAAATATAAAAGCACACAAAAACACAGTTCACTCTTTACCTTGTGTACAAATACATTTAAACACAAACTACCATCAAACACCCATACCACAACATTAATGTACAGTTGACTTATAGATTTAAATAAGACTCTATATATATCTATCTCTCTGTTTAAAATAATATGTTTGTTCTAACATTATGTGAAATCAACAGTAGGTATAAAAAGATATATATATATATATATATAAACACACAGACTTGAGGTACACAGAAAATGATGTCACATTTTAATATGGGGAGGTGCCCATGCCTCTCCCCATATTAGTAGCCAAAAGGATATGTAGTAAAGTTATATGATAACACCCTTTCTTAATAAATGTATGTTTGTGATTTATGATAATAAAAATAATTAAATATGCATAATAATGAAATAAGATGACATGAGTTAACAGTAAATCGTCTATTAAAGTATATGGGATATATAATATTTAACTTTAGATTAGCAAATTTATAATAATAATAAATAGCTAAATGTGTTTAGCCATACTTTTATAGAGGTCTCATTTATCATTTGGCATGCTATATGCAGGCACACACAACATGCATGTTATAATGCATACATTTACTCGAAATAATTTTATATATTTAAAACAAGATTCATATTTTGTTTATTTTGTAATATATAAAATGGGCGCAGAAGATTTTTACTTTCAATTTTTGGATATTTGTATGCTTGATATATTTCTGTAGCATTTTAGTATGTGCCCCACTATATATAGTAACATCACTCTTTATAAGGCTGCTATGTTCAACTGAGTCTATAAAATAGGATAATGTTAGATTAATAATATCAGTTCTAGTTCATATGTGTCTCTGTTACTGAAATAATTATAGTAACAAAGTTAACATACCTAAATATATTTCTTACAGAAGATTCCATTTCAAGCTTCAGATAACACAAAGAACGTATTTATTACATATTTACTTCTAAACATAATACATTATTTATATTTCTGTTCTAGAAAATAACATTGGTAATTAAGATCAACTGCATTGAATATCTTTACTGGTAACAATCTAAGTTTAATACCTGGCTTATTCATTTTTGTTTGAAATTACTACTTTTTAGCAGTTTTCTTGCATTGGTTTGTATTTATGCTAAGCATGTGTTTATTGTTTGTCTTTGTACTAGATGCATAATAGTGTAATCGCTTTATGTATTGAATCTGTTTTCCTGCATAGAGAGTGCTAAATACAGAAAGGTATATAGGTTATGATCAGCATCAATTCTTCTTGCATTGAGAGTGTTAAATACAGTAAGGTGTTTATCAGCCTTTATTATTTCTTGCAGTGAAGGGGCTAAAAAATAAATAAAAAAATAATCTTTTTATGTCACAACAGTACAAAGACTTGTATTTTAAAATGTAAAGAGTGCTCCACTAACATAAACCCCACCCAAACTCTAATCTAAGAAAAAAATGTTGCTGGGCTGTCCATTAGTCTGTTGTGGACACTTGATAGCCAACACCCTGCATTAGCCACAAGAAAAAACAACAACTAGATGTACATGAAGTAGCAGTCTAAATCAATACTTTGTCAATATATGTAGCTTTCATTTCATCAATCTTCATCATCAAGGTAATGCTACACGTCACTTTTATGTTGTTTAAGAAAGTTTGTTAAGAATTATTAGATAATTAAAAGTAAATCTCTATGTTTTTAAAATATTTTCTTAATGGAAAAAAATTTTTTAATATAAAAACTATGGAACTTGGTACAGATAACTACACTAAAAAAAAATTTTTTTAAAAAAATGTTTTAGTTATTCAAGTAATGATATCAATTTATAAAGGATACGACTTGATTTTCGGATACATTGCGACTGCCAAATACATTAACATGTTTTGCTGTTCATACTAGTAACCATACTACTCTTTTAAACTTGCAATCTCCCTTTATAATATTTACATAGATTAACTTAAATTCAAAATAGTAATATTTTATTGTATAAAAGTATACATGGAAACATTTAAAACTTAAGAGATGGCACGCTAACTTGGGACAAGGTAAAGAACTTTCCAGAATATGTTTGGCACTTCTATGGTGGTGAGTAAATAGCTGATCCCAAAACCCAGAGATTTGACAAGAGTTTGAAGAAATTTTAAGTTTCGCTGGCAATGGCAAGTGGTATTTATTTATCCCATTCATTTTAAAATAAAATAAATGGTAACACTTCATGAAATAATCTAAATAAAATGTTGATGGTATTGTAGGTGCGCAATCAGAAAAATATACCTTCCAAGACCTTCCAAGAAAAGGGATAGCACAATCTGCCCTAATAGCTTTTGCTAATTACTAGATGGTCCTTTGTAAATTATGGAGTTAAAATATCAAATGCTCCTGTTGAAATTATTTGCATTTCTCACATTTTGAAGGCTCTAGAATTACTCATTCTTTAATATTAGATATATTAAAACTTGCACAACCCTGAAGAAATAATGTAATATATAGTTGAAAATAAGAATCTAGTTTTTTTTCTGTTAAGACATTAAAGTTAATCCATCTTTAATATTGTCTTAAATGAATAAATTAACATTTAATTTGAAATATTTTTCCTTTTACCATAAAATAGGTATATCCAGTTGCCTTAAGTGTGATACGTGGAAACTTATAATTTTCTATACTTCTATTTTAAGAAAAGAAAAAGCTATATAATTTATACAACAACTCATAACACTTACACCAAGTCCAATTTTGATTGTGTTTATAGAAGAGTAATTTACTTAAATAATTGTGTAAATATTAATAATTAAAAAATTGATTGTTTTGTAATGATTATATGAGCCAGATGTATTTGACAAGTATCTGGATTCCTGATAAATAGTACTTTATATTTGTAGCTAGTTTTCTACTAAAGTAAGGAGTTGTCACACACTTTAGAAGTGGATGATTTATTAAGGAACACTAGTGTGTTAAAGTTTCCCCAACACTAGACTAATTATACATGTCTGTTCATTTAAGAAGTGAAAGACAAACTTAATCACCATTTTGTTTATGTATAGAATTATACATCTATAGTAAAATCTGTCCCTCAGTCTTACGATATGTTTTATTTTCTCTATATTTTAATCCTACTTGATTATGAAACTGTTAAGGGGTCCACAAAATTAAGAAGTCACATTTTATCATTTTTTTTCTCTTCTTAATATATGCTGCTTGGTTTCATCTTTCAAACATTAAATTATTATTTTTCTGTAAACCTACCAATTTGCAAACAAAAAATTAAAAGTTTTAACTCTGAATTTTTTTAAAAAAATGATTAACTCAATCAAATCACTCAAAACATTCAATTTTTTAATTATTAATATTTACACAATTATTTAAGTAAATTACTCTTCTATAAACACAATCAAAATTGGACTTGGTGTAAGTGTTATGAGTTGTTGCATCAATTGTATAGCTTTTTCTTTTCTTAAAATAGAAGTATAGAAAATTATAAGTTTCCACGTATCACACTTAAGGCAACTGGATATACCTATTTTATGGTAAAAGGAAAAATATTTCAAATTAAATGTTAATTATTTAATATTGTCTTAAATATTTAAGACAATATTAAAGATGGATTAACTTTAATGTCTTAACAGAAAAAAAACTAGATTCTTATTTTCAACTATATATTACATTATTTCTTCAGGGTTGTGCAAGTTTTAATATATCTAATATTAAAGAATGAGTAATTCTAGAGCCTTCAAAATGTGAGAAATGCAAATAATTTCAACAGGAGCATTTGATATTTTAACTCCATAATTTACAAAGGACCATCTAGTAATTAGCAAAAGCTATTAGGGCAGATTGTGCTATCCCTTTTCTTGGAAGGTCTTGGAAGGTATATTTTTCTGATTGCGCACCTACAATACCATCAACATTTTATTTAGATTATTTCATGAAGTGTTACCATTTATTTTATTTTAAAATGAATGGGATAAATAAATACCACTTGCCATTGCCAGCGAAACTTAAAATTTCTTCAAACTCTTGTCAAATCTCTGGGTTTTGGGATCAGCTATTTACTCACCACCATAGAAGAGCCAAACATATTCTGGAAAGTTCTTTACCTTGTCCCAAGTTAGCGTGCCATCTCTTAAGTTTTAAATGTTTCCATGTATACTTTTATACAATAAAATATTACTATTTTGAATTTAAGTTAATCTATGTAAATATTATAAAGGGAGATTGCAAGTTTAAAAGAGTAGTATGGTTACTAGTATGAACAGCAAAACATGTTAATGTATTTGGCAGTCGCAATGTATCCGAAAATCAAGTCGTATCCTTTATAAATTGATATCATTACTTGAATAACTAAAACATTTTTTAAAAAAAATTTTTTTTAGTGTAGTTATCTGTACCAAGTTCCATAGTTTTTATATTAAAAAATTTTTTTCCATTAAGAAAATATTTTAAAAACATAGAGATCTACTTTTAATTATCTAATAATTCTTAACAAACTTTCTTAAACAACATAAAAGTGACGTGTAGCATTACCTTGATGATGAAGATTGATGAAATGAAAGCTACATATATTGACAAAGTATTGATTTAGACTGCTACTTCATGTACATCTAGTTGTTGTTTTTTCTTGTGGCTAATGCAGGGTGTTGGCTATCAAGTGTCCACAACAGACTAATGGACAGCCCAGCAACATTTTTTTCTTAGATTAGAGTTTGGGTGGGGTTTATGTTAGTGGAGCACTCTTTACATTTTAAAATACAAGTCTTTGTACTGTTGTGACGTAAAAAGATTATTTTTTTATTTATTTTTTAGCCCCTTCACTGCAAGAAATAATAAAGGCTGATAAACACCTTACTGTATTTAACACTCTCAATGCAAGAAGAATTGATGCTGATCATAACCTATATACCTTTCTGTATTTAGCACTCTCTATGCAGGAAAACAGATTCAATACATAAAGCGATTACACTATTATGCATCTAGTACAAAGACAAACAATAAACACATGCTTAGCATAAATACAAACCAATGCAAGAAAACTGCTAAAAAGTAGTAATTTCAAACAAAAATGAATAAGCCAGGTATTAAACTTAGATTGTTACCAGTAAAGATATTCAATGCAGTTGATCTTAATTACCAATGTTATTTTCTAGAACAGAAATATAAATAATGTATTATGTTTAGAAGTAAATATGTAATAAATACGTTCTTTGTGTTATCTGAAGCTTGAAATGGAATCTTCTGTAAGAAATATATTTAGGTATGTTAACTTTGTTACTATAATTATTTCAGTAACAGAGACACATATGAACTAGAACTGATATTATTAATCTAACATTATCCTATTTTATAGACTCAGTTGAACATAGCAGCCTTATAAAGAGTGATGTTACTATATATAGTGGGGCACATACTAAAATGCTACAGAAATATATCAAGCATACAAATATCCAAAAATTGAAAGTAAAAATCTTCTGCGCCCATTTTATATATTACAAAATAAACAAAATATGAATCTTGTTTTAAATATATAAAATTATTTAGAGTAAATGTATGCATTATAACATGCATGTTGTGTGTGCCTGCATATAGCATGCCAAATGATAAATGAGACCTCTATAAAAGTATGGCTAAACACATTTAGCTATTTATTATTATTATAAATTTGCTAATCTAAAGTTAAATATTATATATCCCATATACTTTAATAGACGATTTACTGTTAACTCATGTCATCTTATTTCATTATTATGCATATTTAATTATTTTTATTATCATAAATCACAAACATACATTTATTAAGAAAGGGTGTTATCATATAACTTTACTACATATCCTTTTGGCTACTAATATGGGGAGAGGCATGGGCACCTCCCCATATTAAAATGTGACATCATTTTCTGTGTACCTCAAGTCTGTGTGTTTATATATATATATATATCTTTTTATACCTACTGTTGATTTCACATAATGTTAGAACAAACATATTATTTTAAACAGAGAGATAGATATATATAGAGTCTTATTTAAATCTATAAGTCAACTGTACATTAATGTTGTGGTATGGGTGTTTGATGGTAGTTTGTGTTTAAATGTATTTGTACACAAGGTAAAGAGTGAACTGTGTTTTTGTGTGCTTTTATATTTGTGATTGATATGTAAATTTAAAATGATGTATGTATGTAAGTGTATTGTTCAGATATAATGTCTATAAAAGTATTTATATGGGATGGTACTTAAGTTAATGTATGACCCAATTGTGCAAGTTTATGACAGTTTTAACTGTATTTGTAAGTACTTATGTTGATACAAGTCTCTATGTATTTTTAGTATATTATATACATATTTATGTCCATACATTTATTTCAGTGACATACTTAATATACTTAAAATAATTAGTTTTATTTGTAGCAGTTGTAAATTTGTGTGTAACTGTATGTTAATAAAAATTGGAAGGAAATCTAACATATGTTGCTCTGTATATAGCTATATATATATATTCATTACCAACACTATACGTACATCTACTTATGTGTATCGTATGATTTGCACTCAATATTATAATTTGTTAATAAATGTGTTTGCAACTCTGAAGTTTAAACAAGTCTGTCTTTTTGAAAACTTAACAAAACATAACAAATCCTAGATAACTCAAATCATTTGGGGGAAACGCCTATGCAGATTTTACTAAATAAGTAAGTTGTTTATATTTTCCTTTATACATTAGATAAAATGTCCTACACTTTTAACATACAGAGACCTAATCTATTGTTTTAACCATGAATGGTGGCTCCTGAGCAGGATTATTATTATAGTTTGTATAGTATTGCAGAATTCTGTAGAGCTGGGGTTAAGTCTAGTTATTATTAAGAGAGTTTACTGGTTGCTAGCATGGGGTGGTCAGCTTTCGCTGCCTGGTAACTTTGTTCATGTGCAGCTTCTTAAGACTTTTGCTTCTTAACTAGATGTTGCAGGGTCACAAAGGTCCAAAGCTGCATCCCCAGCTTCATAAAACAGCCCATACTGTTTACATCTACTATTTATGTGGTTGATGAATGGGAAATAGGGAGTGGACGTGTTCTGAGAGAGAAGATAGCCAAATGAATGTGTGTGAGTTTGACAGTTACTAAGGCACATGGTCCCAAAACAATATCCAGGGAAAGTGCATGGAGGTAAAAAGCAAAATATATACCCACAACAAAAAAAAGGGAGAGAGAAAAGAAATAAGTGGATCTTGCCCTACACTACTCTTGCACAATAAATTCACTCATTGTTATAGCAAATAAGTCACACCAGCATCTTCAGATACTAAATTTTATTTGTGAATAGTGCAATATACAAATAAAATCCTAGAGATTGCATTGAATTGCTATAAAACTGGCATCCCTGTGGAAAAATATAAATATGTTCATATACACCATACCTAATATAAATATGCTCATATACACCATACCTAATATACAAATGCAGTTTGTCCTTAGTAAACAAGATGAAAATAGACTCATCTGATATAGCCAACAAGTGCATTAAGTGATATATTATTAGTATGAGAGGTTAAAAATCACTAGCTATATTAAGTGGTCACAATGAAAAGACATTGCTGTTGTAAACTGTGTAAACTGATGGTGACATTAGTTTCATTAATATAAGTTAAGCTTAATTACTTAGTGTAACACTTTACAATAAAAAGTATAAAAGAGGTTGTTGGTACACATATTGTCATCCAAGCAGGGTTGGTAAAAGGAGAGGTTTTTAAAAAAGATAGATAAATCTTTATTTTTCTTTATTTTTTATTCAGCTAAGATAACATTACTTAGTTTAAAAGTTTAGAATTAATTATTATAAAAGACAGTTTAGAGTAAATATCATAACTTATATACCCACACCAAAAGATCCAAAGATCAGGGACAGCGCTTTTTAAGTTTCACACCCACAACCACCCTACCCCCACCGTTTTACTTAACACAGCAATATGTATAGATGAAATTATCTTGTTGTTACAGAAATGTGGGGCAGAGGTAGTAAATGCAATGTTTATAAAATATTGTATTTGAGCGTTTGTATTTGTTTTTAATTTCTTCATCAGCTGTGTACAGATATGTGAGTTTAAAATAAAATAATATGGTGAGTTAATCATTTTATTAAGATGTTTGCATTATGCTTATTTGTATTTGTGATGTATAAATGTTTATTTTTGTTTTGTGGGTATAAAGTCAATTTAAAAAGATAATTGAGAATTTGCTTTATAATAGGCCGAGTTAATCATTTTATTTAGATGTTTGTATTATGCTTATTTGTATTTGTGCTGTATAAATGTTTATTTCTGCTGTGTGGTTATAAGGGTGATAAAAGTGAAAAGCTGTTGTAAACTGATGGTAACATTAGTTTCATTAATATAAGTTAAGCTTAATTACTTAGTGTAACACTTTACAATAAAAAGTATAAAAGAGTTTGTTGGTACACATATTGGCATCCAAGCAGGGGTGGTAAAAAGAGAGGTTTTTAAAATAAGATAGAAAAAAAATATTTCTATAAGAGATGTTTTTTTTATTCAGCTAAGATAACATTACTTAGTTTAAAAGTTTAGAATTAATTATTATAAAAGACAGTTTAGAGTAAATATCATACCTTATATACTTACACCAAAAGATCAGGGACAGCGATTTTTAAGTTTCACGCCCACAACCACCCTCACCCACCCCCACCGTTTTACTTAACACAGCAATATGTATAGATGAAATCATTTTATTAAGATGTTTGCATTATGCTTATTTGTATTTGTGATGTATAAATGTTTATTTTTGCTTTGTGGTTATAAGGGGGATAAAGTCCTATGTGTGTTTTTTAAACAATATATAAGTGAGATTTGGTTTTGGATAGATAAGATGTTTACAAAAATGATGTATGTCAGTGTTTTTAAAAAAAATGTGTAAACTCAATGACATCTGAAAGTAATATGATGATATCTGCTGACAAACATATATGATGAGAAAAAAAGTATTATGATGATATTTGCTGACAAGATATGTGATGAGAAAAAAGTAATATGATGATGTTTTTGTGAATATTAGGTGAAAAACAAACTGTGTGTGTTTTAAAAAGATAAGTGAGTTTGTTTTTTGTATAGATAAATATCTTTACTCTACAAAATTGCTGTATGTCAGTTTTTTTAAGAACTTGTGAACTCAATGACATCTGAAAGTAATATGATGATATTTGCTGACAAACATATGTGATGAAAAAAACATAATTTATGCTTACCTGATAAATTCCTTTCTTCTGTAGTGTGATCAGTCCACGGGTCATCATTACTTCTGGGATATTACTCCTCCCCAACAGGAAGTGCAAGAGGATTCACCCAGCAGAGCTGCATATAGCTCCTCCCCTCTACGTCACTCCCAGTCATTCGACCAAGGACCAACGAGAAAGGAAAAGCCAAGGGTGAAGTGGTGACTGGAGTATAAATTAAAAAATATTTACCTGCCTTAAAAACAGGGCGGGCCGTGGACTGATCACACTACAGAAGAAAGGAATTTATCAGGTAAGCATAAATTATGTTTTCTTCTGTTAAGTGTGATCAGTCCACGGGTCATCATTACTTCTGGGATACCAATACCAAAGCAAAAGTACACGGATGACGGGAGGGATAGGCAGGCTCTTTATACAGAAGGAACCACTGCCTGAAGAACCTTTCTCCCAAAAATAGCCTCCGATGAAGCAAAAGTGTCAAATTTGTAAAATTTGGAAAAAGTATGAAGCGAAGACCAAGTTGCAGCCTTGCAAATCTGTTCAACAGAGGCCTCATTCTTGAAGGCCCAAGTGGAAGCCACAGCTCTAGTAGAATGAGCTGTAATTCTTTCAGGAGGCTGCTGTCCAGCAGTCTCATAAGCTAAACGAATTATGCTACGAAGCCAAAAAGAAAGAGAGGTAGCGGAAGCTTTTTGACCTCTCCTCTGCCCAGAGTAAATGACAAACAGAGAAGACGTTTGTCGAAATTCCTTAGTTGCCTGTAAGTAAAATTTTAGAGCACGGACTACATCCAGGTTGTGCAGTAGACGTTCCTTCTTTGAAGAAGGATTTGGGCATAAAGAAGGAACAACAATCTCTTGATTGATATTCCTGTTAGTAACTACCTTAGGTAAGAACCCAGGTTTAGTACGCAGGACTACCTTATCCGAATGAAAAATCAAATAAGGAGAATCACAATGTAAGGCTGATAATTCAGAGACTCTTCGAGCCGAGGAAATAGCCATTAAAAATAGAACTTTCCAAGATAACAACTTTATATCAATGGAATGAAGGGGTTCAAACGGAACGCCCTGTAAAACATTAAGAACAAGGTTTAAACTCCATGGTGGAGCAACAGTTTTAAACACAGGCTTAATCCTGGCCAAAGCCTGACAAAAAGCCTGGACGTCAGGAACTTCTGACAGACGTTTGTGTAACAGAATGGACAGAGCTGAGATCTGTCCCTTTAATGAACTAGCAGATAAACCCTTTTCTAAACCTTCTTGTAGAAAAGACAATATCCTAGGAATCCTAACCTTACTCCAAGAGTAACCTTTGGATTCACACCAATATAGGTATTTACGCCATATCTTATGGTAAATCTTTCTGGTAACAGGTTTCCTAGCCTGTATTAAGGTATCAATAACTGACTCAGAAAACCCACGTCTTGATAAAATCAAGCGTTCAATTTCCAAGCAGTCAGCTTCAGAGAAGTTAGATTTTGATGTTTGAAGGGACCCTGTATCAGAAGGTCCTGTTTCAGAGGTAGAGACCAAGGTGGACAGGATGACATGTCCACCAGGTCTGCATACCAAGTCCTGCGTGGCCACGCAGGTGCTATTAGAATCACTGATGCTCTCTCTTGTTTGATTCTGGCAATCAATCGAGGAAGCAACGGGAAGGGTGGAAACACGTAAGCCATCCTGAAGTCCCAAGGTGCTGTCAGAGCATCTATCAGGACTGCTCCTGGATCCCTGGATCTGGACCCGTAACGAGGAAGCTTGGCGTTCTGTCGAGACGCCATGAGATCTATCTCTGGTTTGCCCCAACGTCGAAGTATTTGGGCAAAGACCTCCGGATGAAGTTCCCACTCCCCCGGATGAAAAGTCTGACGACTTAAGAAATCCGCCTCCCAGTTCTCCACTCCCGGGATGTGGATTGCTGAAAGGTGGCAAGAGTGAGACTCTGCCCAGCGAATTATCTTTGATACTTCCATCATAGCTAGGGAGCTTCTTGTCCCTCCCTGATGGTTGATGTAAGCTACAGTCGTGATGTTGTCCGACTGAAACCTGATGAACCCCCGAGTTGTCAACTGGGGCCAAGCCAGGAGGGCATTGAGAACTGCTCTCAATTCCAGAATGTTTATTGGCAGGAGACTCTCCTCCTGACTCCATTGTCCCTGAGCCTTCAGAGAATTCCAGACGGCACCCCAACCTAGAAGGCTGGCGTCTGTTGTTACAATTGTCCAGTCTAGTCTGCTGAATGGCATCCCCCTGGACAGATGTGGCCGAGAAAGCCACCATAGAAGAGAATTTCTGGTCTCTTGATCCAGATTCAGAGAAGGGGATAAGTCTGAGTAATCCCCATTCCACTGACTTAGCATGCACAGTTGCAGTGGTCTGAGGTGTAAGCGTGCAAAGGGTACTATGTCCATTGCCGCTACCATTAAGCCGATTACCTCCATGCATTGAGCCACTGACGGGTGTTGAATGGAATGAAGGGTGCGGCAAGCACTTTGAAGTCTTGTTAGCCTGTCCTCTGTCAGGTAAATCTTCATTTCTACAGAATCTATAAGAGTCCCCAGGAAGGGAACTCTTGTGAGTGGAACGAGTGAACTTTTCTTTTCGTTCACCTTCCATCCATGTGACCTTAGAAATGCCAGCACTAACTCTGTATGAGACTTGGCAGTTTGAAAGCTTGAAGCTTGTATCAGAATGTCGTCTAGGTATGGAGCTACCGAGATTCCCCGCGGTCTTAGTACCGCCAGAAGAGCACCCAGAACCTTTGTGAAGATTCTTGGAGCTGTAGCCAATCCGAATGGAAGAGCCACAAACTGGTAATGCCTGTCTAGGAAGGCAAACCTTAGGTACCGATAATGATCTTTGTGAATCGGTATGTGAAGGTAAGCATCTTTTAAATCTACAGTGGTCATGTACTGACCCTCTTGGATCATAGGTAAAATTGTCCGAATAGTCTCCATCTTGAACGATGGAACTCTTAGGAATTTGTTTAGGATCTTTAAGTCCAGGATTGGTCTGAAAGTTCCCTCTTTTTTGGGAACCACAAACAGATTTGAGTAAAACCCCTGTCCCTGTTCCGATCGTGGAACTGGATGGAGTACTCCCATTAACAAGAGCTCTTGTACGCAGCGTAGAAACGCCTCTTTCTTTGTCTGGATTGTTGACAATCTTGACAGATGAAATCTCTCTCTTGGAGGAGAGTATTTGAAGTCCAGAAGGTATCCCTGAGATATTATCTCTAGCGCCCAGGGATCCTGAACATCTCTTGCCCAAGCCTGGGCGAAGAGAGAAAGTCTGCCCCCCACTAGATCCGATCCCGGATCGGGGGCCCTCAATTCATGCTGTTTTAGGGGCAGCAGCAGGTTTCCTAGTCTGCTTGCCCTTGTTCCAGGACTGGTTAGGTTTCCAGCCTTGTCTGTAGCGAGCAACAGCTCCTTCCTGTTTTGGTGCAGAGGAAGTTGATGCTGCTCCTGCTTTGAAATTACGAAAGGAACGAAAATTAGACTGTCTAGTCTTGGCTTTGGCTTTGTCCTGAGGCAGGGCATGGCCTTTACCTCCCGTAATGTCAGCGATAATCTCTTTCAACCCAGGCCCGAATAAGGTCTGCCCTTTGAAAGGTATACTAAGCAATTTAGACTTAGAAGTAACATCAGCTGACCAGGATTTTAGCCACAGCGCCCTGCGTGCCTGAATGGCGAATCCTGAATTCTTCGCCGTAAGTTTAGTAAGATGTACTACGGCCTCCGAAATGAATGAATTAGCTAGTTTAAGGACTCTAAGCCTGTCCGTAATGTCGTCCAGAGTAGCTGAACCAATGTTCTCTTCCAGAGACTCAATCCAGAATGCCGCTGCAGCCGTGATCGGCGCAATGCATGCAAGGGGTTGCAATATAAAACCTTGTTGAACAAACATTTTCTTAAGGTAACCCTCTAATTTTTTATCCATTGGATCTGAAAAAGCACAGCTATCCTCCACCGGGATAGTGGTACGCTTAGCTAAGGTAGAAACTGCTCCCTCCACCTTAGGGACCGTTTGCCATAAGTCCCTTGTGGTGGCGTCTATTGGAAACATTTTTCTAAATATCGGAGGGGGTGAGAACGGCACACCGGGTCTATCCCACTCCTTAGTAACAATTTCAGTAAGTCTCTTAGGTATAGGAAAAACCTCAGTACTCGTCGGTACCGCAAAATATTTATCCAACCTACACATTTTCTCTGGTATTGCAACTGTGTTACAATCATTCAGAGCCGCTAACACCTCCCCTAGTAATACACGGAGGTTTTCCAGTTTAAATTTAAAATTTGAAATATCTGAATCCAGTCTGTTTGGATCAGAACCGTCACCCACAGAATGAAGTTCTCCGTCCTCATGTTCTGCCACCTGTGACGCAGTGTCTGACATGGCCCTAATATTATCAGCGCACTCTGTTCTCACCCCAGAGTGATCACGCTTACCTCTTAGTTCTGGTAATTTAGCCAAAACCTCAGTCATAACAGTAGCCATATCCTGTAATGTGATTTGTAATGGCCGCCCAGATGTACTCGGCGCTACAATATCACGCACCTCCCTCTGAGCGGGAGATGTAGGTACTGACACGTGAGGCGAGTTAGTCGGCATAACTCTCCCCTCGTTGTTTGGTGAAATTTGTTCAATTTGTACAGATTGACTTTTATTTAAAGTAGCATCAATACAGTTAGTACATAAATTTCTATTGGGCTCCACTTTGGCATTGCAACAAATGACACAGGTATCATCCTCTGAATCAGACATGTTTAACACACTAGCAAATAAACTTGTAACTTGGAAATACAATTCAATTAGAATAATATTAAAACGTACTGTGCCTTTAAGAAGCACAGAAGATCTATGACAGTTGAAAATTAATAAATTGAAACAGTTATAGCCTCAATCCTTGTAAATAACACAACTTTAGCAAAGGTTTAATCCCATTAGCAAAGATAACAAATTCTGAAAGCAGGAAACAAATTACAGAATAAACGTTTTTTATCTCAGTCAAACTATAATTCTCACAGCTCTGCTGAGAGAAATTACCTCCCTCAAAATAAGTTTTGAAGACCCCTGAGCTCTGTAGAGATGAACCGGATCATGCAGGGAATACAATGAGTTGCTGACTGAAATATTTGATGCGTAGTAAAAGCGCCAAAAAACGGCCCCTCCCCCTCACACACAGCAGTGAGGGAGAACAGAAACTGTCAGAAAACAGATTAAGCAACTGCCAAGTGGAAAAATAGTGCCCAAACATTTATTCACTCAGTACCTCAGCAAATGAAAACGATTTTACATTCCAGCAAAAGCGTTAAACATAATCTCTAGTTATTAAACAGCTTTATGTATTTCTTACAGTGTAATTCTAGTGAAGTACCATTCCCCAGAATACTGAAGTGTAAAGTATACATACATGACATTATATCGGTATGGTAGGATTTTCTCATCAATTCCATTGTCAGAAAATAAAAACTGCTACATACCTCTATGCAGATTCATCTGCCCGCTGTCCCCTGATCTGAAGTTTACCTCTCCTCAGATGGCCGAGAAACAGCAATATGATCTTAACTACTCCGGCTAAAATCATAACAAAAACTCTGGTAGATTCTTCTTCAAACTCTGCCAGAGAGATAATAACACACTCCGGTGCTATTTTAAAATAACAAACTTTTGATTGAAGATATAAAACTAAGTATAATCACCATAGTCCTCTCACACATCCTATCTAGTCGTTGGGTGCAAGAGAATGACTGGGAGTGACGTAGAGGGGAGGAGCTATATGCAGCTCTGCTGGGTGAATCCTCTTGCACTTCCTGTTGGGGAGGAGTAATATCCTAGAAGTAATGATGACCCGTGGACTGATCACACTTAACAGAAGAAATATTAGTCATTTAACAAATGACGTATTAGATATGTCAGCATTTTAATAACATAAGTGTCAGAGCATATAAAGAAGTCTGTGCATTCAGTTCATACAATGTGCTGGCATGAAGACAGAAAAGATAATATGTACAATACTGAATTAAATTATTTGATTCACAGAAATCTTATAAGAAATGTTAACAAACTTTTTATTTTTTATTTTTTTTATAATCCCCTAATAAAAGAAAATATCAAAACAATTGAATTTTATACTCTTATACCTCCTCCTTTAAATCCTATTACATTTTATATCTTTTTTTTTTTTCATAGCAAGTCCTGACATGCCTTATTAAACCTATTGAACATTATAGAGGATATATATATTAAGATTTTATATCTCCCTTTTAATAGAATACAATATCAAAGTATACTTTATACCTTTTTTCAATTAAATAAACTTTATAGTCTTTTATAAAGCTCCTAATCAACCATATCAAAATAAGCTTAATAACCTCTTATAACCTTTTAATCCAAATCCTAATAAAAAAAACTATTTAATATCAATTTTATATCAAATACGTATTAAAAACACTTTTTTAATATCGATTTTATATCAAATTTGTATCAAAATCCCCTTTTTATATCAATTTTATATCAAATTGATATCAAAAAGTGAATTTTATATCAAATTGATATCAATAAGGGGCGTAAAAGTGGGAGTGGAAAGGGGCGGGTTTAGGGGAGGAGAAAGGGGCGTGTCCACCTGTCAAAAAAGTTTGACATAACCTCCATACTATTACTACTAGCAAAACAACACAAATATAAGTACAAGGTGTTTATTGTCCCTTTAACCCTTTCCAGCCATATAGGCTTGGTAAATGGGATGGTGGGCTGGAGGGCGTGCCTAGCGTCATAGGCACTCCCCCCTTACCTGATACCATCATTGAAATTGCGCGAAACTTAGTTCCGATGTAGACTAATTAAAGTTGTCAGGAAAGGATTAATTGTCCATTATTGCACAATTATGTCAAAAATATTTGACATTTACTGTCCATTTATTACATCATTTTTTGCACAGAGAAAGCCAAGAACATACTCAATCTAAGAGGTGGAGAAAAGGGTAGGGAAGCAGCAGTCTAATGACCGCTGCTTGATAAATCGAGACTGCAGTCATAGGGAGGCGAAGGGCTTGATAAATCGAGAACAAAATGTCTAAAATCCATGTATTTAAAGGGACAGTCTAGTCAAAATTAATTTTTCATGATTCAGATAGGGCATGTAATTTTAAACAACTTTCAATTTAATTTTATCATCAAATTTGTTTCGTTCTCTTGGTATTCTTTGTTGAAGCTATATAGGTAGGCTCATATATTATTTCTAAGTCCTTTAAGGCCGCCTTTTATCTTATTAGTGAATTTTGACAGTTTTTTTAAACTAGCACTTTCTGGCTGTGAAAAGCTAATAAAATGCACTGAGATAAGAGGCAACCTGCAGGGGCTTAGAAACAGGTAGAGATTTAGAGGTTATAAAGTATATAAATATAGAACAACACTGGTTGTGCAAAGCTGGGGAATGGTTAGTAAAGGTGTTATCTATCTTTTTAAAACAGTAAAGTAGACCGTCCCTTTAACAAAGGAGCCCAAGCACAAGATCTGTGTACTTACATGAAACCATCAATAAAGGTATTGGACAATCCAGGTGAGCCCCCTCCATATGCTGAGCTGGTTTCTCCCAGCCATACTAACTTCCCAGGCACTGTGTTATCAACTATCTACATAGCAAAAGAATATTTAGTTTTAGTTCAAAATTCCAAAAACAATGTGATCAAATATTGTTTTCGGGATATATACAACATTTTGATATAATACAAATGATGCTTTAAGCTTTTGTTTTTTCCAGACCATGTTATCAGTATTATAAATAAAAGGGACATTAAACAATACATAAACACTAGACTTAATGATGTATTTAAAGAAAAAATAGCCTGTAAATATTATGGAAATATTTAAAATAAAAATTATATTAGTTGATTAGGCTCGATAACATGAAGTGTTAAAATCTTGTTTTCTATATTTAAAAGCCAGTTATCGTAGCCTTTCCGCTAAAGACAAATAGGGACAGTCATGAATTAATTACAATGAGTAGCAATCTCAAAGTGTTAGATGTCCCTTTGCTTGCTGCAAGGTAAGGCCAATGTATTGGTGAGTACACATTTTAAAACCATAGTGGAGGAATTGGAACAATTCTAAACGGACATTGTATTGAACAGTCTCCCCCTTATGTGTTCATAGTAATTAATTTTATCTGCTGAATTAAATTGTGTAGAAAGAATATGTGTAGCCACCAATCAGCTGCTAGCTCCTAGTAGTGCATTGTTGCTCTTAAAGGGACAGTCTAGTCAAAATGAAACTTTCATGATGCAATTTAAACAACTTTCCAGTTTACTTTTAATCATCAAATTTGCTTTGTTCTCTTGGTATTCTTAATCGAAAGCTAACTCTAGGTAGGCACATATGCTAATTTCTAAGCCCTTGAAGGCTGCCTTTTATCTCAATGCATTTGACAGTGTTTCACGGCTAGAGGGCGTTAGTTCATGTGTTTCATACAAATAACATTGTGCACATGCACGTGGAATTACTTATGAGAGGGCACTAATTGGCTAAAATGCAAGTCTGTCAAAAGAACTGAGATAAGGGGCAGTCTGCAGAGGCTTGGACACAAGGAAATCACAGAAGTAAAAAGCATATTAATATAACTGTGTTGGTTATGCAAAACTGGTGAATGGGTAAATGGATTATCTATCTTTTTAAACAATAACAATTCTGGTGTAGACTGTCCCTTTAAGCCTACATAGGTATGCTTTCAACAAAAGATACCAATAGATTAAAGTAAATGTGATAAGAGAAGTAAACTAATAAGTCTCTTAAAATTGCATGCTCTAATTCAAGCACAGAAGTTTAATTTTGTCTTTTACTTCCCTTTAAATTCATTAAGTATAAATGTCAGAGCACCAACATTTAAGGGACATTCTGGTCAAAATTTAAATGTGCATAGATTAATTACATCTTAGAATAGAAACATATTTGTAATATAGATGTATTGGTAAAAATGCTTCTAGTAAAAGTCATCACTGTTTTAGTGTTAACATTTTTCTCTGCGCGTGCATGTGAAACATAGCTAGATATTCTCAGTGCACCAGCTTTTTAAATACTGCAGCTTCTCAAAGCACCAGTGGGGCTTGTATCATGCCAGTAATTAACAAATTAATTTATTACCAGATGATATAAGCACCTTATACTCTCTGAGAAAGTGCTGTGTTTAAAATGCTGGTGCACGGTGCATACTTAAATACACATTTAAAACAGCTATAGATTTTATAATAAGCATTTTTTGCTAATAAATGTATGTTACAAAAATGATTCTATTGAAATCTGAAATGCATCCATGTGGATTTCAATTTTGACCAAAATGTCCCTTTAACATTATATTAAATTGTCATAAACTGGATCTATACCTTAAGAATGATATATACTGCATTGTGCCAAAGGCATTCTGGCACACATGATATCTTGTTCAAAGAAACTATTATGAGTAAAAATAAATAAATAAATAGGATATTTTGCATACCTGGAACACAGTTTGTACTTCTGGTATTAGAGTGTCCAAAATATCTGCGCTGAGAAAATCCTCCTTGCTGGCAGTCTGACCATTAACATAATAGCTACATAATAATATATATAAAAAAAATAATTACATTACTATGGACTACAAAAGTAGCTTGTTGATTTGCATCAGCTGATTCAAGGTTCACACATGGAAAAACTACTTGTAACAAATGTTAAAAAAAAAAAAAAAAAAAAAAGCAAGCAAAAAACAAAAAACGAGACAATAAATTGTTGAAAGAAAAGAAGATGATTTTTTGCCACATGAAATTTAAATGTCAGATTCCATAAATAAAGTTTTATTTGAACACAGTCACTCTCATTCTCTATTTAAATGGCTGATTTTGAGCTACAAAAGGCAGAATTGAGCAGTTGTGTCAGAAACTGTATATCTGATGCGCTCGTCACATTGCGCTGTTGCTCTGTCGACTACTACAGCTAGAAAAATTAGAATATTTAAATAGGAATCTCATTAAAGCGGAATTTCTTTACAAAAATAAAAAATGAAAATGAGGCTGGCTCATTTGTTTTTCACATATTTTGAATTTCGCTAAAAGAAATGTGTGGGAACTTGTTGTCTCTCTTTTTATAGAAGTACCTACATAAGCCCTTTGATTTTGCTACTGGGCCCTCAAAACCTAAAACATTAAAGGGACATGATTCTTAAAATGTTTCTTTCATGATTCAGACAGAGCATTCGAATTTAAACAACTTTACAATTTACTTCTATTATCAATTTTACTTCATTCTCTTGGTATCCTTTATTGAGGGGGGCCACAATACACTACTAGGAGCTAGTTGGACACATTGGTAAGCCAATGAAAACAGGTACATATGTACAACCACCAATCAGCAGCTAGCTCTCAGCTCCTGAGCCTACCTAGGTAAAACAAAGGATACTAAGCAAATGAAGCAAATTAAATTGTAGAAGTAAAATTGAAATTCTATGGTATCTGAATCATGAAAGACATTTTTGGGTTTCATGTCCCTTTAACTTTCTGTCCCTCTACAGAAAATCCCTGAGTTAGAGCATTTTCTTACTCTATTATTGCTTGTCTATGTCTATCAAATAGAGCATTTCATTCTAAACAACTTTCTAATTTAATTTTATTATGTAATTTGCTATTGTTCCCTTTGTTGAAAAGCATAACTAAAGTAGGCTGAGGAACAACAATGCACTACTGGGAGATAGCTGCTAATTGGTGGCTGCACATATATGCTTTTTAATTGATTCAGCTGATGTTTTCAGGTAGGTCCCAGTAGCGTATTGCTGCTCCTTCAACAAAAGATACCAAGAGAATGAAGCGAATTTGGTAAAATATAAATTGGATAGTTGTTTAAATTGTATGTTCTTTGTGAATCATGAAGTAACTATTTTGGTTTTCATGTCCCTCGAACTCTTGATGCGTTTTATAGCGATAGAAAGATCAAAATTGAAATGTCTATGGGTACATTCCAATTTTATATGAAATTGTATTTCCAATATATTTCCATTCGCTTCGACAGCCTGAGCACTATTCAAGCTCAGAGTTGGCGGTGGTGTGTATGTTATGTGTGAAGACTTCATTTGTGTCATATAGGCCACTGCTTACTCTGAGAAGGTGCTGAGATGGTGTGGTGTTTGAATACTGGTGCACAGGCCCTCAGCATATGTGTGTATGCTGCTGAAAAACAGTAATAATTATTAGCCAGTAATTGTCAGCTGAGCACATATGCCACACCTGACTGGCTCACCAGCTGTATTAAGCTGTGTAGTACATTGTTGGTCCAAGCTGACTTTAATTAGGAACAAATCAGAGGCATAATTAGAACTCAATGGGCCCCAGGGCAAAGTCTGTGGTAGGGCCCCCTCATTTGAAAAGCATCCCTTCCCAAAGCATAGCTAATGATATATATACACATACATATATATACACACACACACACACATACCACATACACAGCCTAGCAAACACCTCTAACAAACACTACAGCACAAAGAAAAGAAAAAATTACCACAGCAAACTACTTGCTTTCTGTTCTTATTTCTGGTTGTTTTTCAGTCACCACAAGTTTAGCGGTGATTAGAAAAAGTGCAGCCCGGTAAACAAGCTGTTCTGAACTCCAATTCTGCTGGAGCAGCAGTGGACAGGCCCCCTAAAAGGACTGGCCTGGTAGCAGTGGAGACCCTGTAGTTGACGCCCCTAGAAAAAATCATTTAGACAGGCCTAATAATGCAGATTTAGAAATAAACGTGAAAATGTAATGATTTGGGGGTTTTTTCTCCTAGAGGAGCTGAATTAAGCTGGAGCTCACTCACAGGAGCAGATTGCAAGCATTGTTAGAAAACAGCAAAGTAGACTATTGTTGTTAGCAGTTGCTGCATTATGTCCATGAGTAAGTGTCAGCTAAACTGTTTGGCTGTGTGTTTGTATTTGTGGTTAAAGGGACAGTATACACTCATTTTCATATAACTGCATGTAATAGACACTACTATAAAGAACAAGATGCCCAGATACTGATATAAAAATCCAGTATAAAACTGTTTAAAAACTTACTTAGAAGCTCTCAGTTCAGCTCTGTTGGAAAGGCCACTGCAAGTGGCAAATAAGACCCTCTCCCCTCCCCCTTCTTTTGCATATGAAAAGACCATTTACACAAACAGGAGCAAGCTGGAGTAGGTATCTGTCAGTATTCTCCTAAAACTTTGGGGCTTGGTTAGGAGTCTGAAAATCAGAGCAATGTTATTTAAAAATTAGCAAAACTATACATTTAAAAAAAACCGTTATGGGCTATATAAATAGATAATATACAAAACATTTCTGAAAAGAAAAAACGAGTGTATAATGTCCCTTTAATCCCTAGAGGAGTTTGCACCCAGCCTGCTTTGATGTAGCTGCTTTTGTATGGAAAGTGCTTGTTCTGATAGTACTACTCAGGTCATAGGATGTGCAGTCAGGTGTGCATGCAACCCATTACCATCACATATATACACACACATACATCACACACACACAATGAACTTCTCGCTCACAAATACATAAGTCAGGAAATTCTTGTCTTTATGGTAAATAAAAAAAAAAATTCCACCACATTCTAAATAACACCCTGAATCTAAATGTTGCTTAGAAAAAAGCTCCAATTTAAAGATGTGCAGTTACTACAACTGTCCTTGCATGCAGTGCTTAGTCCACAAAGTGTTTAGCAGTACACTGAAGCACATCATTTTAGCTTTGAATATACATTGTGGGATATAAGACCTATAATTTCCTGCCTTTTTAAATTTTTGAGTGAGAAATTTAACTCTGCAGTTGTTTAAATAATACACCAATAATTGCACTATATACTAATAATATAATTACCCCTGAATTAAAAATACAACATTATTATCTATTATAAATTATACAGATTTTGGTTAACATTATTTGTAGGCACTTCCAATATTAGCTTAAATATAATACTATTATAAATTAATTCAGAATTTGTGTATACTCACTGATGCCAAGTCACTGAATTGATGAATTTACCTCCAGATTTTAAAAAACTAGAAATAAAAAAAAAAGAACAGAATGGGTCACAAGTTATTAAAAGAACATTAAAAGGTATTTTCTGTGCCTGTATAAACAAATCAATAAATAAATATACTCTATAATAAATTAATAAATTGCATTGGACAAAGAAAACAACAACCAAAAAAACAACAACACATTTCCTGATCTTTATATATATATATATATATATATATATATATATATATATATATATATATATATATATATATATATATAATGTATATATATTCTTTTATTATTTTTTTTACAGTGCATACAGAAAGTCCCTTCATTTCTTTCACATTTTATGTGGCAGCCTTATGCTAAAATGGTTTAAATAATAAAAAAAAACCTCCATACCCCACAATGACAAAACAAACCAAAATTTTATCATTTTGACACAAGTATTCAGACCCTTTGCTATGACAATTCAAATTTAGCTCAGGTGCATCTCATTTCTCTGGATCATGTTTGAGTTGTTTCTACTCTTTGATTGAAGTCCACCTGTGGCAAATTCAATTAATTGGACATGATTTGTAAAGGCACACCTGTCTATATAAGGTCTTACAGCTGAAAATGCATATCAAAGAAAAAAACAAGCCGTGAGGTCAAATGAACAGCCTGCAGAGATTAGAGACAGGATTGTGTCAAGGCACAGATATGAAGAAGGCTGGTAGAAAAATGTTGCCCCACAAGAGCACAGTAGCCTCCATAATCCTTAAATGGAAGTAGTTTAGAACAACCAGGACTCTTCCTAGAGCTAGCTGCCCGACCAAACTGAGCAGATCGGGGGAGAAGGGCCTTGGTAAGAGAGGTGACCAAGAACCCAATGGTCTCTCTGGATGTCAAGGTTCAGAACTACTGTGCTAGTTACCACTCAGTCTCACAGATATCGAACCCAAAAGAGTTGTTAACCTAGGGTTCTGTTCAGTTCATAGACTGAGGGTAACACTATTGAACCCAAGGAGGGGTTTGTGTAACCATAGGTTATGACAGTGTTGGAAGGTTTGCCTTACACCAGAGATGAGTATAAGGTATATATGTACTGTACAATTGGTAATGATTTAGATCTGTAGTGATTGTTGAATATGCAGTGGATAGTAGGAATAATATGTAGCTTGACCCAGGATAGTTATTCAATAATTGCACTCCCAAGTAGAGATAAGTACATAGAGACAGGTTATGCAGCGTTAGTTAGTTGCAAACAGTCAATATATTATGCAAGCCTTGATTGTAGTAGTTATGACACACAATAGCTAGGTAAAAGCAAGACAATGCAGCAATGTCCCAAGCAATGTATAACCATTTAGCAGAAACAGGCTAGAATGTAAATGCAGCAAGAACAGTCCCAAGTAGAGAGGGTTAAATTACTCACAGTTCCGGATTAGGATTAGTAGTGTCCAGATGACAGGAGAGTTGCACAGTGGGTGATCTTACTCCAGAAAAGCTGTGTCACGATCTTGGTAAATGTAGAAATTACAAGTGGAATACTTACAACCCGGCAGTATTAGATGATAGCTGTGAGGCTGCTCAGTAGCATGCAGATTGAAGAGAGCTGTGAGACACAATGGAAGTGACGGATGCTGTATGATGATGTCAGCGATTCAGACTGAGTGTGAGAAATGCAGCTGCAAGAGGCTGCATACAGGCAGCAGGACTCTGTGAGGAGTGTAGAAACGAAACAGTAAGGATTTTACCTAAACGGTTAAAAAGGCTAGGTTGCACTTGTTCAACAGGAATAGCCACTGTTCATCGGAACAAAATTACCAAGCACTGAAGGTAAATAGGAGGGGCCTTAAATAGTGTCAAGCAGGAGGTAATTAAGAAGCATTGAAGGGCCAGTGACCAGATACATGACAGATCACCCCCCTAAGGAACCGCTCCACGTTTCAAGGCTTAGGACGATCAGGGTTTCTGCGGTGGAAGAGGGACACCAAACGTGGAGCAGATAAGTTAGCAGCGGACTCCCAGGAGTCCTCATCAGATCCGTAAACCCTTCCAGTGGACTAGATACTGCAAGATATTGCGATAACGGGAGTCTACGATGGAATCAATCTCCTATCCAACATCATCACTTGAGGATATGGGATCAGCAGGTGTAGTGGTCACAGCCCTGAGGGGTACATAAGGTTTAAGAAGCAACACATGAAATGTGGGATGGATATGCTACGAGTATGGTAATTTGAAATTCATAATCCAAGAAACAAAAGGTATTCCAGCCTCAAAGAATTTAAAAAGAACCTTTATTTTCTTACATGGGGTCCTCAGAAATAGAACATACGACGTTTCAAGCCTGCTATATACTTGAAAATACACAGGTAAATGCCTTTATATACCCTCACCTGTTGCTTATCTTCATGTGAAAAACTAATTATACAATAGTGTCATCTTGTGGAAGCAAAAATGAATGCATCACAGAATTATTTTTATCACAAGAAGATAAAAGTTACATATATAAAAAAAATTATAAAACATAAAACCCATATAAACATATTCAAATCAGAGGTATATTGCACATTATTAGCAGATTCTAAAGATTTTTTTTTTATCTTTATATATTTTGTCATTTTAACATAAAAATGAGATTTAAAGAAACAGACTCCAATCAAAATCCTTATTCATACCTTTGGGTGTCAGTGTCTCTAACTTGTCTCTAAAATAAAGGTTCTTTTTAAATTCTTGGAGCCTGGAATACCTTTTGTTGCTTGGATTATACCTTTGGACTTGGCAGGTCCTACATTCCGTGCCCCACAAGCCTAGGAATTAGTGTGCTGTTTTCCAAACCCTTTTTTGATTATCAGCAACTTGAGAGTCATGGCATTAGGATTAACCACCTTGACTATTGAGAAGGGACCAATGAACAACCCACCAAGTTTCTTACTGGGAATTGGTAACTTGAGATTTTTGGTGGAGAACCATACAAGATCTCCAACTTGGTACTCCGGGGCCGGTCGCCTCCTGAGGTCGTAATTTATGTTTGTGTTTTTCCTGGGTTTGTTGGATATTTTGTTGCAACAGCTTAAAGCCAGAAGCAAGCGTGTTGATGGTGTCATTAACAAGGAGTGAAGAACTGTCAATTCTTGAAAAAAGATGGTAGCTAGGGTGGAAACCATAGTTTGCGAAGAATGGTGTCATGTGAGTTAAAGAGTTGACTGTATTATTAAAAGGTAAACTCAGAAGTGGGTAATAGGGAGGACCAATTGTCTTGTTCCGTGGTACAATAACAGCAAAGATACTGCTCAAGGCTTTGGTTGGTGCGCTCTGTTTGTCCGTTTGTTTGCGGATGGTAAGCAGAGCTCAACTTTCTCTCAATACGAAGTGAGTTACACAACTGGGTCCAAAATTTGGACGTAAACTGGCTACCTCTATCTGATGTAATGGTGGTAGGAAGTCCATGTAACTTAACAATCTCCTTAAGAAACAATGTGGCAGTTTCAGAGGCAGTAGGTAATGAATGACAGAGAATGAAATGTGCCATCCTAGCGAATAATTCTACGACTACCATTATAGTATTATAGTTAGATGAAGTGGGTAGTTCTACAATAAAGTCAATAGCGATGTCTCTCTACGGTCTATTAGGAATCGGGAGAGACAAAAGTAGTCCATATGGTTTAGTTTTCTGGGTTTTACATTTAGTACATGTAGGACAAGTCTGAATGTAATGTCGAGTGCCAGAATTCATAGTAGGCCACAAGTAGTCCCTCCTCAAGAGATGTAGTGTTTTATGTACACCTGGATGCCCAGCTGTGAGAGTCATGAACAGTACAAAGTGATGTGGGTACGTGTAAGAGTTTGTTATGATATTATAACCCATCAGTATCTCTATGAACCTTCTCCAAAGGAAGTTGTGGGTCTTGCCTTTGGTTTTCTTGAAAATCTGCAATACTGCTTGTAGTGATACCAATAATATTATGAGAAGGTATGACAGTGAAGGGAACTGTGGGATAATTAGGTTTGGGATCTTTTCTAGAGAGGAGGCGTCTGCTTTGGCATTCTTTATACCTGGCCTATATGTGATGTGGTAATTGAATCTAGAAAAGAAAAGGTTCCATCTAACCTGTCTAAATGTCAAGGTTTTGTTAATTTTAAGATATTCTAGATTCCTATGATCGGTGAGAATAATTATGGGTAGAGTAGTACCCTTTAAAAGGTGACGCCAGTGCTCTAATGAAGCTTTTATTGCTAAAAATTCTCTCCCCCCAATACAGTCATTTATTTCAGGTGGGGTCATAACCCTAGAGTAATAGGCAATAGGGGGGAGATGGCTTTTTACTGATTTCCTTTGGGATAAAACTGCTCCTATAGCAAATTCGGAAGCATCGACTTCCAGAGTATATTGCAAGTTGGCATCAGGTAATTGGAGTATAGGAGCAGTACATAATTTTTGTTTTAGGGTTTGGAATGATTGTTCTGCTTGGGGAGTCCAAAGAAATTTGGAACTACTACCAGTAAGGTTGGAAAGGGGTTTGACTATGGCTGAAAATGCTCTGATGAATTTTCTATAAAAGTTTGCGAAGCCAATGAATCTCTGAACTTCGACTTTTGAAGTGGGAGTAGGCCAAGTAGTAATGGCTTCAACCTTGTGCGTCTCCATTTCTATACCTGATGGGGAAATGTGATAGCCCAGGAAAGTAATGGTGTCTGTGTTGAATAAACACTTTTCTGCCTTAGCATTCAAGTGATGCTTACGTAATCCGGTTAAAACTGTTCTTACAGACATGTCCTTAAAATCTAATCCAGAGTGCTAACGACCTCAGACTGGGCCAAAGGTTCACCTTCCAACAGGACAATGACCCTAAGGACACAGCCAATACAATGCAAGAGAGGCTTAGGGAAAACTCTTGAGTGGCTCATACAGAGCCTGCCCTTGAACCCAATCAAGCAGCAGAGACGAGTGGCAAAAAAATGATCAAATCCAGATGTGCAAAGCTTGTCGCATCATACCCAAATAGACTTGAGCCTGCCAAACGTGCTTCAACTAAATAATGAGTTAAGGGTCTTTATACTTCTGTCAAAGTGATATTTCATTTTTTTCTTATTAATAAATTTGCAAAGTTCTCAAAAATCTATTTTTTGCTTTGTCATTATGGGGTATGGCGTGTAGATTGATGTGAATTGTTTTTAATTTTAAACCATTTCAGCATACGACTGCAACATAACAAAATGTGAAAAAAATTAAGGAATCTGAAAGCAGTGTGTGTGTGTGTGTGTGTATATATATATATATATATATATATATATATATATATATATATATATATATATATATATATATATATATATAATCCCACAGGAAGGCTGGCACACACTTACTCAAAGTTCAACTGCTGGGGTGCATTGAAAAACATATCCAAGTTGGTCACAAAGGAACACACTCATCGATCTTATGAAATAATCCACCTTTTATTCTGTCAAGTAAACGTTTTCAGGTTCTACCCCGTCTTTAGACATAGAAAAAAACAAGTGTACTTAACCCCTTTATAACCAGTTATCCCCAAGTAGCTAACAGCTCTGCCGAATCAATTTGAGTGCCGTGGCGTCCCTTCCGCGCAACTGCGCATGCGTGAAAGGCACTACGGCAACCCAATACGGCCAACAGTTGTGGTATTCTGAGCTTTGTATTTCAGTAAACAAGTATTTGCACATTTGTTATAAAGGTTAGCCCTAAGATTAGAGCTTGTTGCTCTTTTTTGTAATAATCAGAAAACAACTTCTATGTAGCCTGATTAAACAATATGAGACATTTAATATATGATGAATTTATATATTAACTACTGACTTAGGTGTTAATAAACATAAGGATTTATTAATATAATATATATCTTATGTTCGATATATATATATATGTAACCGGAGGCCACAGATGAAAAAGAAATACTGACACGCTCAGAATCTGCAATGGTAGAAACACTTGATCCTTTTTACTTCACGCAATCACACACAGCCTAAAATATTTACAAGTTCAGACATTCCACAGACATACAATGTTTGTTTATATTGGATGTTGCAGGTAATAGGATATGCCCAATAATTCAGTATGGTAACAAAAAACAAGCAGATAAGAAGTTTAAAGGCTTTAGCTTTGTTCGTGTACGTTACCACCTTGAGGACCGTGATTATTCTGTTACCCGCATTGGAAGATCCGTGTCTGGGACAGGCAGCGTGTGTGAATGCGGCTTACTTCCGGGTAGCGGTGAAAAAGTAGATCCGGCCGTTGAATGATCCAGAGTCGGTAATGACAAAGTAACGATAAGATCGTAAGAGATTCAAGACGTATCAAGAGTAAACATAGTAAACCACCTTGCACAGGATACAAGCAATAGGAGACCTGAAATAAGGAAAGCTACAACAGAGTAGCTATGACTTCAATAATCAGGCAGTAAATGAGTGTTACAGGTAGTCCTTAAATAGGGTGGAGACCAAATAGGAGGGGTTAGAGTTAAAGGTATACCACATCTCCCCCCCTTCAAGGAAGCACCCCAGGGGTTTCCAAACTAGGTTTCTCAGGATAGCGGCGATGAAAATTTCGTAGAAGACGGGGAGTGCGAAGATCAGAATGAAGCTGCCAAGAGTTATCCTCCGAACCATAACCTTTCCATTTCACAAGGTACTCTAACCTCCTCCTATGGATTCTAGAATCCAACACAGCTTCAACTTCATACTCCTCTCGATCATCAATGAGTATTGGAGGTGGTCGAGTCAAGGAGAGAGACTGAGGTGAAGGAAGATATGGCTTTAACAAAGAGACATGAAAAGAGGGGTGAATCTTAAAATCCTGGGGAAGCTCTAACCTCACAGCATTGAGGTTGATTATTTTAGAAATCTTAAAAGGACCCAAGTATTGATTTGCCAACTTTTTGCTAGGAACTGACAGTTTGAGATTCTTTGTCGAGAGTAGTACTAAATCTCCAATCTGATAAGCCGGGCTAGCAGTGTGATGGGTATCATATAACCTTTTTTGATAATCTTTAGCTTCCGAAAGATGTTTTTTCAGGATGTTAAGTCTTTCTTGTAGGGTAGTTGCGAAATCCAATGCTGAGGGAGAGTTCACTTGTTGAGAGGACAATGAAATGGTAGTAGGATGATATCCATAAGTAACGAAGAATGGGGATAGTTTAGTTGATGTAGAAGTAGTATTGTTATAACAGAATTCTGCCAAAGGTAAATAGGATGACCAGTCATCCTGCAGATGAGATATATAACAATGAAGATATTGTTCAAGGGTTTGGTTGAGTCGTTCTGTAAGGCCATTTGTCTGACGGTGAAAAGCAGTTGAGTATCTTGAATCAATCTTTATTAGCTTACATAAGGATCTCCAAAAATTAGAGGTAAACTGTGTACCACGATCAGTTATAATAACCTTGGGCAGTCCATGTAAGCGAACTATGTTGTCTAAGAAAACGTGAGCTGTAGTGAAAGCTGTAGGGAGACCTTTTAGGGGAATGTAATGAGCCAGTCTTGTTAAATGATCAATGACAACTAAAATAGTATTGTAATGGTGGGATTCAGGTAACTCGACAATAAAGTCCATTGATATGGTACTCCAGGGTTTGTCAGGAATAGGCAGAGGAGATAAAAGACCTGATGGTCTTTTGTGTGCTAACTTGTTTCTGGCACAGGTATCACAATGTTTTACATAATTTGTAATATAGGTATCCATGAGTGGCCACCAATAATTTCTCCTTGTTAGGTCTATAGTTTTAGAAATACCTGGATGACCTGCTAGTGTCCCGTCATGGGTTTGTTTAAGAATAGAAGATCTAATTTGTTTGGGGATATATAGTTTAGAATTATGATAAAAAAGACCAGTATTGGAATCTTTTTGACAGTCTATTCCATGTGGTGGTTCATGTTTTAATTCTTTTAATATCTACTCTTCTAAAGGTGTTAGTAAACCTATAATTTTTTCTTTTGGAATGATTTGGTTAATTTGATTATGAGTGTCTTGTTCATGTAATCTAGAGAGAGCATCGGCTTTGGTATTTAAGTGTCCTGGTCTGTAGGTTAAAAGAAAATTGAAACGATCAAAGAATATAGACCATCTTGCTTGTCTTGCAGACAAGGTCTTACTTGTTTTTAGAAATTCAAGATTTTTATGGTCAGTATAAATCTTAAAAGGTAGTTTAGAACCTTCTAATAAATGTCTCCAGTGATCTAGAGCACGTTTTATAGCTAGAAGTTCTTTATCTCCTATGCTATAGTTTTTCTCAGCGCTAGTTAACATTTTTGAATAGAAAGCGATAGGATGAATCTCAGTCTTGTTCTTATCTTGTTGTGATAAAACTGCACCGATACCTGAGTCGGATGCATCTACTTCAAGGATAAATTCTAAATCAAAATCTGGCATAGCTAGAATGGGTGCTGTAGTAAAATATTCTTTCAATTTATTAAAGGCAAGACTAGCGGATTCTGTCCACTTAAATCTTTGTTTTTCACTAGTAAGTGTTGTTAATGGTTTAACGATTGAAGAGAAATTTTTTATAAACTTCCTATAAAAATTCGCAAAACCAATGAATCGTTGTACAGATTTTGTGGAAGTAGGAGTAGGCCAATTTAGAATTGCTGATACCTTCTCCGGATCCATTTGAATTTTGTTGGGACTGATGATATAACCCAAGAATTTTATTTCTGTGACATGAAAGGAACATTTTTCCAGTTTAGCATATAGTTTGTGTTCTTTTAAACGAGTTAATACCCAGCGTACATGTTTTTCATGTTCTTGAGGTGTTCTAGAATAAATTATGTCGTCAAGGTATATTATGACACAAACGTCTATCAGGTCACGAAAGATCTCATTTATAAAAAACTGAAAAGTTGCCGGAGCATTACTCAGACCAAAAGGCATTACATTATATTGGAAAAGGCCATATCTGGTCCTGAATGCCGTTTTCCATTCGTGACCTTCTTTAATTCTAATCAAATTATAAGCTCCCTTTAAATCTAATTTGGTGTAAATAGTTGCACCAGTTAGACGTTCCAAAAGTTCAGGTATTAAAGGTAAAGGGTATCTGTTTTTTATTGTGATGTTATTTAATGCTCTATAATCAATAATAGGTCTTATGGTACCATCCTTGTTTCTTACTAGAAACATTCCTGCAGCTGCAGGGGATGTGGAGTGTGAAATAAATCCCTTACGTAAATTTTCGTCTAGGTAGTTTCTTATATACTGGAGTTCCTCTTGAGAGAGGGGATAGATCTTACCATGTGGGATTTTGGAACCAGGTATTATATCGATAGGACAGTCAAAATCCCTATGAGGTGGAAGGTTTTCTGCCTCTTTTAAATTAAATACATCTGCCAAATCCTGATAACACGAGGGTAAACCAATATCAAGTGACGCTATGGTTTGATGTGGGTAACAAGTGTTTAAACAAAAAGCAGAATCTAATGTTACCTTATTTGAAACCCAATTTATGTGTGGGTTGTGTTTCTTCAACCAAGGATAGCCTAAGATGAGAGTATGCTGATGTATGGATATGAGATCAAAAGATAAATATTCAGTGTGTCCCTGCAATGATGTTACAAGCAGGGGAATAGTATGATGTGTAATAGGTCCTTGTTCTATTAATGAACCATCTATCAGCTTAATAGATACAGGATTTTGTTTACAAATAATAGGTATTCGATTTTTATTTACATAAGTGGAATCAATGTAATTTCCGGATGCTCCTGAATCAATTAATGCCTTGGTTTGGATATTTTTCTGGTCCCACTGTAAAGAAATGGACAAAGTCATGTGTGTATCATTAGCTATGCTGTAAATAAAGTCACTGGTTATTGTCTTACCATTCTTTTGTTTTTTCAACAAAGGACAAGTAGATACTACATGTTCTTTTTGAGCACAATATAAACAGAGATTTTCCAACCTCCCTCTAATTTTTTCCTCTGGTGACAGAGGTCCTCTAAGAACACCAATCTCCATAGGGGTAGCACTGCCATGAGCTCTGTCATGACTTGTTGTGACTTGGTAAGGTTTTCTGTATGGGTTATCATTAGAGGCCTTCTCTGCCCTCCTTTCTCTCAAACGACGATCTAAAGATGTACTTAACCCCTTAATGACCACAATGTACCCTGTATGTCACTGGTCGTTAAGGGTTTTTTCAGGACATAAAAGCACAAGTCTAGCAAGAACACACTATTAATGCCCTCCCTCCAGAAGGCTTTGTGGAATAGAGCAGTCTCAACGCTGGTGGCAAGACCGCGCTATAAAACAATCAAGTCCCAAAAAAAGGCCAGCGACATACAGGGTACGTCGCTGGTCCTTAAGGGGTTAATTTAATAAGACCCTCAAGGGTATCTGGGATCTCAAGACGGGAAAGTTCATCTTTGAGTGTTTCAGATAAACCTAAACGATATTGATTCTTCAAACTGATTTCATTCCACTGAGAGTCCTCTGCCCACATCTGAAACTCAGTGGTATAATCCTCCACATTTCTCTTACCCTGTTTTAAAGACCTCAATCTCATTTCAGCATTTATTTGAGAATTTGAGTCTTGATATAGACTAGTTAAAGCAGAAAAAAAATCTTGTAATGAATCCAGGATATTGTTATTGTTTTCAAAAAACCTATTAGCCCAAGTCCTGGGTTCACCTTGTAGGAAAGATATTGTGGTACAAACTTTAATCCGCTCAGTATGATAAGTCTTAGGTCTAAGAGAAAATAATAAATTACAGGCATTCTTAAATTCCCTGAATTCAGAACGTTTCCCTGAAAAAGGTTGTGGATAATTAATATGAGGTTCAGGTGGGTCATGAGGCTTTTGTGTAACAAAATCTTTAACTATAGTTTTAAGTGCAGCATTTTCAGTCTGCACTTCAGTCACAGCTCTTGCTAAATAATCAAGTTTAAGATAGACATTATTAAACTCCTTTTTTATTTCATTAGGATCCATAATGTTAATTATTTCAAAATTCGGTTTTGGGCCTGATTATTATGTGGTATTCTGAGCTTTGTATTTCAGTAAACAAGTATTTGCACATTTGTTATAAAGGTTAGCCCTAAGATTAGAGCTTGTTGCTCTTTTTTGTAATAATCAGAAAACAACTTCTATGTAGCCTGATTAAACAATATGAGACATTTAATATATGATGAATTTATATATTAACTACTGACTTAGGTGTTAATAAACATAAGGATTTATTAATATAATATATATCTTATGTTCGATATATATATATATGTAACCGGAGGCCACAGATGAAAAAGAAATACTGACACGCTCAGAATCTGCAATGGTAGAAACACTTGATCCTTTTTACTTCACGCAATCACACACAGCCTAAAATATTTACAAGTTCAGACATTCCACAGACATACAATGTTTGTTTATATTGGATGTTGCAGGTAATAGGATATGCCCAATAATTCAGTATGGTAACAAAAAACAAGCAGATAAGAAGTTTAAAGGCTTTAGCTTTGTTCGTGTACGTTACCACCTTGAGGACCGTGATTATTCTGTTACCGCATTGGAAGA